>NW_004444031.1:5637949-5639563 GCF_000243295.1 Trichechus manatus latirostris
GTGAGCATTTCTTCATGTGTCTGTTAGCTGCCTGAATATCTTCTTTGGTGAAGTGCCTGTTCATATCCTTTGCCCATTTTTTAATTGGGTTTTTGTCTTTTTGCTGTTGAGGTTTTGCAGTACCTCATAGATTTTAGAGATTAAACGCTGATCGGATTTGTCGTAGCCAAAAATTTTTTCACAATCTGTAGGTTGTCTTTTTACTCTTTTGGTGAAGTATTTGGATGAGCATAAGTGTTTGATTTTTAGGAGCTCCCACTTATCTAGTCTCTCTTCTGGTGCTTAAGCATTGTTACTTATGGTTCTTATTGTGTTTATGCCATGTATTAGGGTATTGTGTTTATGCCATGTATTAGGGTTCCTAGTGTTGTCCCTATTTTTTCTTCCATGATCTTTATTGTTTTTGATTTTATATTTAAGTCTTTGATCCATTTTGAGTTAGTTTTTGTACATGGTGTGAGATATGGGTCTTGTTACAGTTTTTTGCATATAGATATCCAATTATGCCAGCACCATATGTTAAAGAGACTGTCTTTTCCCCAGTTAATGGACTTTGGGCCTTTGTCAAATATTGCTGCTCATAGGTGGATGAGCTTATATCTGGATTCTCATCTCTGTTCCATTGGTCTATGTATCTGTTGTTGTACAAGTACCAGGCTGTCTTGACTACTGTGGCAGTATAATAGGTCCTGAAATCAGATAGTGTAAGGCCTCCCACTTTGTTCTTTTCTTGAGTAGTGCTTTATTTATTCGGAGTCTTTTCCGTTTCCATGTGAAGTTGATGATTTTTTTTCTCCATCTCATTAAAAAATGTTGGTGGAATTTGGGTCGGGATTGCATTTTACCTGTAGATTGATTTGGGTAGAACTGACATTTTCACTATGTTGAGTCTACCTATCCATGAGCAAGGTATATTTTTCCACTTATGCAGGTCTCTTTTAGTTTCTTGCAGTAGTGTCTTGTAGTTTTCTATGTAAAGATCTTTTACATCTCTGGTTAGATTTATTCCTAAGTATTTTATCTTCTTGAGGGCTATTGTAAATGGTATTGATTTGGTGATTTCCTCTTCAAGGTTCTCTTTGTTGGTGTAAAGGAATACAATTGATTTTTGTATGTTCATCTTGTATCCTGAAACTTTGCTGAAATCTTCTATTAGTTCCAGTAGTTTTCTTGTGGATTCCTTGGGGTTTTCTCTGTATAAGATTCATAACATCTGCAAATAGAGATACTTTGACTTCTTCCCTACCTATTTGGATGCCCTTTGTTTCTTTTTCTAGCCTAACTGCTCTGGCTAGGGCCTCCAGCAGAATGTTGAATAATAGTGGTGATAAAGGGCATCCTTGCCTGGTTCCTATTCTCAAGGGGAAAGCTTTCAAAGTCTCTCCATTCAGGATGATGTTGGCTATTGGTTATGTATAAATGCCCTTAATTATACTGAGGAATTTCCCTTCTATGCTTATTTTGTTGAGAGTTTTTATCATGAATGGCTGTTGGACTTTGTCAAATGCCTTTTCTGCATCGATTGATAAGATCATGCGGTTCTTGTCTTTTGTTTTATTAATGTGATGGATTACATTGATTGTTTTTCTAATGTTGAACCATCCCTGCATACCT
>NW_004444031.1:5640367-5641952 GCF_000243295.1 Trichechus manatus latirostris
ACCTCTGAGCACTGCTTTTGCTGTGCCCCAAAGGTTCTGGTAGGATGTGTTTTCATTCTCGTTTGATTCTATGAATTTCTTTATTCCATCCTTAATTTCCTCTATAACCCAGTAGTTTTTGAGCAAGGTGTTGTTCGGTTTCCATGTGTTTCATTTTTTTTCCTTACTTTTTGTGTTGTTGATTTCCACTTTTATGGCTTTATGGTCAGAAAAGATGCTTTGTAGTATTTCGATGTTTTGGAGTATTATTTATTTTTAACATAAGATTCATAATATTTTTAACCTGTGGACATATTTATTTAATGGATTATTTCCGTGTGATAATGTACCACAATTCACCAATTTTAGTCCACTAATTTAAAAAATGTATGACTTTACTTGCTGACATTATAAATAATATTTTATAAATATGGGTGTTTTTATGAGATTTTTAATTTTTAAAATTCACTTATACTACAATTCTATCTTCCTCTTTTTGAAGACTAGAATAATTACATTATTTCTATAAGAGAATGAGTTACACATAATTAAGTAGACATTGTAATATATATTTAATTTTTTAAGCTGACAATCTTTAATACTGTTACACTATTTGAGATCTCTGTTTTCTCACTCTTGAAAACATGATGTTGATGCATTTAGTGAACATTTGAATATTTACTATGTGAAAAGCATACAGACCAACACTTCAAAGAGATAACAAATGATTTCTGTGTCAATATGTGTGATATTAAAATATCATTCTTCCCAAATCCAACAAGTTAAAAACCACTGGACTTCTGTTATAGTCTCTTAAAATTTTCCCATTCAAATTGGTTCATTTGAAACATTTATTAAGTATCTGGTTTTAGCAAGGGAATTCATGTTTGTATTTACACTTAAGAAAAACGTAACTGGCTGTCAATGGTTTGGAAGAGGTTGGGTAGGAAATGGGAGATGAGACCTTTTAAGATGCTATTGTAGTTGTCCAGGTGAATGTGATGGTGGCTTGGTTTAACATAGTTGTAGATTATATGGGAAGAATCAAATATAGTCAGGGTGTATATGTAAAGGAGAAACCAGGAAGCCCTTTGACGAAAAGTAATATGATTGAACTAACTGAGGCCCTGCTGCATTCAGAAAAATTAAACTGGACTTTTAACAATGCCTAAACCTTGGACTCCTTATCTGGCTAGTAACCATGGGTAGTTAGGGCAATGTTTTTCCTCTGTGGTCATGTTAGGAAGTGCAAAGAATGTACCTAAGGAGGGATTCTTGGTGCCAGGACTTATTACAAACCCCTAGACATCTCTTAGAAATATTCTACTTCAAGCAAGATGTTTTTACGATCTATTCTGGAAAATATATGTTGTAATCATCTTGTGATAATGGGTATGTAGATTTAGAAAACACACATACTTCTGCAATTATGAATTACATCCAATGATGTAATGTGATTTAGAGGTATGTAACGATGAAGTAAAAGAGCTGATCAGAAGATTTCAAAGGGCACCAGCATAATGCTGATACCAAAACCAGGCAAAGACGTCACAAAAAAAGAAAATTACAAACCAACATCTCTCATGAATATAGATGCAAAAATTCT
>NW_004444031.1:5642827-5662663 GCF_000243295.1 Trichechus manatus latirostris
GGTTGTTAACCAATGTCATAAAACAACATGTGTACTACTGTTTCATGAGAAACTATTTGTTCTGTAAGCCTTCACCTGAACTACAATAAAATATAAAAAAAAAGAAGATTTCAAAGGGTGGCTCATGAAGACAAAGTAAATCATTATAATACATGTGCAAAGAGCTGCAATTAGAAAACCAAAAGGGAAGAATACGCTCAGAATTTCTCAAGCTAAAAGAACTGAAGAAAAAATTCAAGCCTCGAGTTGCATTATTGAAGGATTCTACAGGAAAAATATTAAACAACGAAGGAAGCATCGAAAAAAGATGGAAGGAATACACAGAGTCACTATACAGAAGAACTGTTAATTCAACCATTTCAGTAAGATATGATCAGGAACCGATGGTACTGAAGGAAGAAGTCCAAGCTGCACTGAAAGCACTGGCAAAAAACAAGGCTCCAGGAATTGATGGAATACCAACTGAGATGTTTCAAGGAACAGATGCAACACTGGAAGCTCTCAGCTGTCAATGCCAAGAAATTTGGAAGACAGCTACGTGGCCAACCTACTGGAAGAGAGCCATATTTATGCCTATGCCCAAGAAAGATGATCTAACTAAATGCAGAAATTATCGAACAATATCATTAATATCACACAGAAGTAAAATTTTGCTCAAGATCATTCAGAAGTGGCTACAGCAGTATATCGACAGGAAACTGCCAGAAATTCAAGTCAGATTCAGAAGAGGACGCAGAACAAGTGATATCATTGCTGATGTCAGATGGATCCTGGCTGAAAGCAGAGAATACCGGAAAGATGTTTACCTGCGTTTTATTAACTATGCAAAGGCATTCAACTACGTGGAACATAACAAACTATGGATAACATTGCGAAGAATGGGAATTCCAGAACACTTAATTTTACTCATGAGGAACCTGCACATAGACCAAGAAGCAGTCGTTCGAACAGAACAAGGGGATACTGCGAGATTAAAGTCAGGGAAGGTGTATGTCAGAATTGTATCCTTTCGCCATACTTATTCAATGTGTATGCTGAGCAAATAATTTGAGAAGCTGGATTACATGAAGAAGAACATGGCATCAGGATTGGAGGAAGGCTCATTAACAATCTGCATTATGCAGATGACACAACCTTGCTTGCTGACAGTAAAGAGGACTTGAAGAACTTACTGATGAAGTTCAAAGACCAACAGCCTTCAATATGGGTTACACCTCAACATGAAACAAAAATCCTCACAACTTGACCAATAAGCAACATCATAAGTGAAGAAAAGATTGAAGTTGTCAAGGACTTCATTTTACATGGATCCACAATCAACACCTATGGAAGCAGCAGTCAAGAAATCAAAAGACTCATTGCATTGGGCAGATCTGCTGCAAAAGACCTCTATGAGGTGTAAAAAGCAAAGATGTCATCTTGAAGACTAAGGTGTGCCTGACCCAAGCCAAGGTGTTTTCAATGACTTCATATGCACGTGAAAGCTGGACGATAAATAAGGAAGACTAAAGAATTGATGCCTTTGAATGGAGGTGTTGGCGAAAAATATTGACTATACCACTGACTGCCAAAAGAACGAACCAATCTGTCTTGAAAGAAATACAACCAGAATTGTCCTTAGAAGCAAGGATGGAGAGACTACCTCTCACATACTCTGGACAAGGTATCAGAAGAGATCAGTCCCTACAGAAACGTATCATGCTTTGTAAAGCAGAAGGTCAGTGAAAAAGAGGAAGACTCTCAAGGAGATGGATTAACACAGTGGCTGCAACAATGGGCTCAAGCATAACAATTGTGAGGATGGTGCAGGACTGGGCAGTGTTTCGTTCTGTTGTACATAGGGTTGCTATGAGTCAGAACCAACTTGACGGCACCTAACAACAGTGACCACCACCAGTTATAAACCTAACCCCGCTTCTGTAAGCCCATCTGCTAATATGGCTAATATAATTTGCTTCCAATCATCTATATTGACAGTTTGTGAGCTAATATCCTGCCTAAACAGTATAATTGGGCTGCTGTGACAGCCATTTTTTAGACCAGTCAGTTTCTTTTCAGTGAGCTGACTTTTCCCCCATTCAAATGGTTTTCTCTCCTATAATAAATCCTCTTTAAAACTTTCTCTTAAAAGTTTTAGATTTTTTCACTGGAACATAATTGGCATTGTGTTGGCAAGAATCTGGAGGCATTTCCCTTTGTGGGAGACCCCGGGGCATGCTGGATTAAAATCAGTGCCAACCACCGAACCTCCTGGGTTCTCTCTAATCTCCCCAGGACCTCGGGACGGACACATTGAGAGGTAGAACACTCCAGATTGAGCTAGTCGCTATTTTAGGCTCAGCTTTCTGAAGATTCATTATAACTTTTATTCTGTCTAAGAAGCCCTGGTGGTGCAGTGGTTACAATGTTCTGCTGCTATACAAAGGGTCAGCGGTTTGAACCGACCATCCACTCCGTGGGAGAAAGATGTGACAGCCTGCTTCTGTAAAGACTACAACACGCATATTTGAGAAATACTGACTGACTCAGTGAGAAAAGATTGTGGCCAAGAGTAAAAGGCTGAGGAAAAACATTTAAAAAGCAGGCACTGAAAAAGCAGGTAGTGCAAGGGCCTGGGAATAAATAGAAGAATAAAGATGGCATGTTTTAACGGAAGCCAAAGGAGTTTGTTTAATTAACAAACAGCAACACATTACAAACTCAGAATAGTTTTTGAAAAAGAGAGATAAAGAATTAGAGGTGTCTTTTACATAGGAAGGCAGTTTTCAATAACAAGTAGCAGGAACATTTTCTTACTTTATACATTGCCTTGTCATGTGGTTTTCAGGAATAGTGTATGTTTTGGCTAAATAGTGTCTAAATATTTGAATGAAATGAGAAGAATTGTCATTTGAAAATTTACAAAAACTGGGTATCTAAAAGTAACTGGTTGATGCAGGTGGTACAAAACACCTAGAATGCTGTTATGGCTATCTTGTGGGTTTTTTTTTTAATACTCGGACTTCAGAATATATTGTGATTTATGTGATTAACTAGGGTAATATTTTTTACTCTCCACCCAAATGTGTGGTGTACTTTTTTGCAGAGTATAAATATATGTTTTTAATTTATTACAAATGCAGTCTGAGATTCTATTTCTTCAAGTATGTAAGATTTAGATAATATTAAGTTAAACTTTGCAACTTAATTTTATTAGTTCTGAACTTAGAAATATTCATTTATCTTCTAATGCTACTTATATAAGGTGATAACTCAGCAACTATTTGTGACTCCTATCAATGTTAATTTACCTGTTAATTATTTTAATCAGGTGAAAAATCAAATAAACGGCAGCATTAAGTTTCCTCTAGATTAATGGAGAAGATTTTGGAAAGCAATTTATAATATATTTTTTGGTGGGTTGTGCTTATTTGGAAAACTAGATTAAAATGATACATATTTTGTAATGGTTTATAGTTTAAAATGATGGCACTATATACTATTGCTACATGTATGTATATGTGACAAAAGAAAAATGCATTCTTTGTAATTATTATTGGCTACCTGTTATATGATTTTGTTTGCTTCTGGTGTATATTATTTGGAGGATAAAGCTCTGTTGAGATTGCATTTCTTATTATGATTATGCTGGATTATAAAATAAATCCTCTTGACAAAAATAAATAAAAAAAGAATTTATGAAATTGTAGATATTTTAATTAAATCGACTAACTTGACCCATCATTTCAATCAAAATTAATTAACTAGATTTAATTATTTTTACCTGTGGACTTTATAATGAATTAGATGATATCCATCTACCCTATATCAGTCTTCTGCATAGTTGACACCAATATAACTTTAACAATTTTTATTCAACTTATTAATTATATTTTCTATTTTTAACTTATCATGTAGTAATCTCTTAATTTCCTAGACTCAAATCTCACCCTTCAAAAAACAATATATATTACAGGAAATTTTTTTATTTGTTTTTGTAGATGTAATTTTTCAGTCTCTAAATGAGCTTAAACTTTACTAAATATATGTAGTAGTATGTCTAATATGCTAGATCGAAAAATATACACTCAAAAATTTTTTTTGCATCATGAAGAGTTTTTATTAGTATTTCTCCCACTCATTCTCTGACATATCCTTCCAGAATTCCAGTAAGAAACAGACAATAAAAAAGATACGTTTGATAAACTCCTATGTTAGTGTAACTTATTTGTTGATTTTCTTAAGAAAATTCACCTCCAGGCATTGATCTGAACTTATTCTCCTGAAAAGACACAACATCTTTTTTTTTTTTTTAACTTGAATTAATATTAATAGAGTTTGCTTGATCTTCTTACCCCACCCTCTGCACAATGCACAGCAGCAGCACATTCATACACAGATTCACTCTCAGAGAAAGGGGAGGGAGAAAGAAAGCTAGTGGTGGTGGAACACTTCATGAGAAGATTACTTTCTGGGTTTTTGCTAGAATGTTGTTGTGTATTCCCCAGGCCTAATCATCTTTATGCAAATCCTTGGATGCCATAATTCTACTTTTTTTGAACGATAAATATTTCTTCTGACTCTTAATAATTATTTTCCCACGATAAGGAAATACTTGTTGGGTTTCTACAGAATGGAACACAGATTGTAGCCCATTGAAACCACATTTCTGATATCAGGAGAGATCTTTTGAAGATCAAGATGGACTTATTACCAGAGTGAAAGAGACCCACATTTCTCTGGTTAAAACAAGGGGAGGGACAAATGCTTCATCTGTGCAGCTTTGACCTCTGATTTTCTTAATTCATTGACAAGGATTTTTTGCAATGTATAATGTGCTGGGAATATAAAGACAAAGCAGGGCAGAGTCCTGCTCTCAGGGAACTTATTTTTGGCTGGTGTTGTTTCTGACCATTCCAGCTAAATTTTCCTCAGCTTCTTAACTTCTGCCCTTTGGCTGATTGCCTTGTTCAAGTCTAACCAAAAAAACCAAACCAAACCCGTTGCCATTGAGTCAATTCCGACTCATAGCGGCCCTATGTTTTTGGTCTAAGGGACTTCTAAGACATCCCCTCTCCCACCATTTGTGTGCCTGCTCTAGAAGGCTACCATTCTTGGTCATCTGACCATACCTGGCTTTCTCATCTGGATTATTAAGCATTAGCACCTTTGGAAGAGGCTGCATAGGCCTGGCTCACTATTATTTACTCCCCATTGCTAACTGCCACACCGTCTCACAATCTTGTCTTCCCCTCTGGTTCCAGACTCTACAAAAGGTTTAAGATTAACCGATGTTCCTCCTGGGAGGGTGGAAAACAAGTGATAGTGATCTAGGGATGAAAAATCAAACAAAGCACCCATCTTGTGACAAGAAAAACCAGGATGTTGCCAGATAATCCCCAAGAATGTCGCCAAATAACCCCCAAGAACACCAGTAGATTAACTCATCTGAGACAAGACCACCTCAAGGGGGAACTAACACAAACTTCTAAGACCCCATAATCCTGTCCCTGTAAAAGCCTTCAGCCGATCCTCAGTGGGGGAGACAGATTTTTTGAAGGGATCTATTCCCCTCTACTATATATCGATATATAATAAAACTCTTGCTGCTCACCCCACCCCTGCCTCAGAATTGGCTGTTGTGGCAGGTGGCTCCAATCCATGTTATTGCGGTAACACCTTCATCACCGACCAAGTCTAAAGTCTTAAATTCAGTCCTGATAACGAGATCCTAAGTATCTCCTGTGCCTACTCATATTGAACAATAGATTTTTACATTTAAAAAATTTTTTTCAACCAAGTTTGGATGACTGTATTGGCCCATGTTTTTGTTGTTAGTTGCCATCAAGTCAATTCTGACTCATGGCGACCAAAATTCTCATAGTCACTGGGAACTTCAGGAGTAGACATAGACTATATTTATTCAATGTTTAATTTAAGAGATAGAGAGTTCATACCCACAATTCTACTTTGACTTTCTTGTAACTGGCATTTTCTCCCATTTTCTAGTTTTCAGAGTATGGGTTTGATCAGCTTCTCTGATAATTTTCATAGGGTCTCACAAAGGCTAGAGGAAATACACTTGGAATGAGGTTCATCACTTCCCAACTGACTGGGTGAGACTAGGCATTACTTGTGAGCTGCATACCGTGATCTCAAGTAGCCCATGTGAACATCTTCCTCATGATAGTTGCCAATTTTTGTGACCACATAAATAGCATCCCTGCCACCTTCAAAATATGCCCACTACATTTCTTGATTCTTCTTTTTCTCACTAAACTGAAAACCACAAATAATCTGCATCCAAATATCTTCATGGAAATCAACGATATGGAAGAATCTGAAGGTTATACCATCTTAGACGTCTATAATTTTGAATAGAAAATTATAGCACGCTGAAAAGAAAGTATATAGTTCAGAATAATTTCCTCAGGAGTTGTCATTTGTTTTCAAACTTCTATTTTTACTACTGTAAAAATTATATTATTCTAGGTAGATTTCTCAATAAGGTGAAAAAGTATGTTATTTTCCAGTTATGAAGCACTTGAAATAAATTCACATTTTCCTCATATAAAATATAGAGGGACGTATCCCTGTAGTTCATTTTTAAAAAAAAAAGTTAGAGGATGGAAATTTTTTTAAAATTATTCAAAATTTTAATGGATATGCAGTTTTGGGAAAATATAGGACATTGAAAAATAGGGACAAATTACAATTTGGGTTCTTTCAGAGTAATCATATAGCTTGACCAGAAATATACTCATGACTGAGTATGACACATAGAAATTTGTCATGTGTTGGCACTAAAAAGAATATGGATTGTTGTAGAAAATATAATTTGAGAATTCAACTTCAGTATTAGTCTTAATACCTAAATTCAGGATTTCTCAAGAGGAATTAATGCTTTTGTTTCTTGATAGAAAAAGAATTTTGCTAAAGATTTAAACTAAATAAATTCCAGAGATGTTTTATCTGTTTCACTTGACCTAATACTATTGTGATCTTGAAATTTTTTTCCCAGACATTATCACACCAAAAGCTAAGAAGCTAATTAGTTTTGCCCAAATGTTGGACAGGCAATACTGATTTTAGCACCTTTCTAAAATCACTGGAACAGAGACAAATGCTCTCCTATATAAGATCTTAACCTTCTAATTCTTCTGAACTTACCATTCCAGTGTAATGGAGTGTAATGGAGTGTAGAATGTTATTACTTTAGCAGATTATGTCGCAGATTATGTATTTTGGAAGATAACTTAAAAGTGCTTAGTGTAAAAGCTAAGCCCTTGGAGTGCCGTCAGGGACTGTCAAGTGTTGGTCGAAAATATAATAAAATAACTATAAAGTAATAACGATGGAAGTAATAATAACACTACACTAGAGAAAGATAACTATTATAATAAATACATGCAGTATTTCAGTGACAAACATAATAATTTTTTTTTTAATCATTTCAGTAATAGTCCAGTTTCTGGTTCGGCAACTCTCCTGAACATATAGAGCTGTTTTCTCCAGTTTCGATCAAGCAGTGCCTTAGTTTCCTTCCATTTTTGGCTCTGTCAAAGAGCTGTGGAACCCTTTGCTTCCAGCCTGAGAAAGGAAAGAAAGATTGGATTTTTTTTTAAACTCAAGCTTGTTGTTGCTGATGGTTGCCCTCTAATCTCTTCCTTCCACCTTTCTACCTTTATTCCATTGGTCAAAACTTAATCTCATGGCTCCAGCTATTAGAAAAACTGGGAAATACACTCTAGTTGTGTGCCCAGGAGAAAACTGTTATGGAATGCAGTGGGTTCTCCGCTTGTACTCTAGTTAAGAATAGCTAAGAGTCAAGCGCATTTGAAGCAAGGCATAGTTTATTACTCAAGGTGAGTAAGGAGATGAGGGAGGATCCTCCCCAAAAGCGCTCTCTCTTCAAACAAAGGGCTGGGAGTGCAGTTTTATACCACGCGGGAAAGGGGAAGTCATACATATCCATTAACTTCATATAGATTCAAAAAGGGGTCGGGTTAGAATTCTGGCACTTAAGTGGCTGATGGACTTCTTGCTTCAGAAATGGGCCTGGTCACCACTCAATGACGTATGTCCGGTGATTTTCGTTCCCAGGCAGCACTTATGGGATGAGGCCATTTGCCTGTTCACCTGGTCTCTTATTGCGCATGCCTAGGGATTCTAGTTCTAATTGGCTGATCCGAAAGACAGCTACAAGCAGACAGATTAGAAGGAAGCAAACAACATTCACATCACTCCTCTTCTAGACAAAATTTTTTTTTTTAATTGTACTTTAGGTGAAGGTTTACAGAACAAATTGTTTCTCATTAAACAGTAGTACACATAACTGTTTTATGACATTGGTTAACAACCCCATGACATGTCAACCCTCTCCCTTCTCGACCTTTTTTTTTGGTGAAAATATACATAGCCAAAGATACGCCATTTCAAAAATTTCTACATGCACAGTTCAGTGACATCGATTACATTCTTCCAGTTGTGCTGCTATTCTCACTTTAGATGAAGGCTTACAGAACAAAGTAGTTTCTCATTAAACAGTTAGTACACATGTTGCCCTATGACAATGGTTAACAACACCACTACATGTCAACTCTGTCCTTACTCAACCTTAGATTCCCTATCACCAGATTTCCTGTTCCCTTCTGCCTTCCAGTCCCTGTCCCTGGACTGCTGTGCCTCATTAGTTCTATTTTGTTTTATGCGGCTGTCCAGTCCCCAGCTGAACAGTGAACCTCGGAAGTGACTTCATCACTGAGCTAAAAGGGTGTCTGGGGGCCATACTTGCAGGGTTTCTCCAGTCTCTTTCAGGCCGGTAAATCTGGTCTTTTTTGTGTGTGTTAGAATTTTGTTCTACATCCTTCTCCAGCTCTGTCCAGAACCCTCTGTTGTGATTCCGGTTCTAGACAAAATTTTTAACCGACATGTTGTTTAAGGCCTTTTCTGTCCCTAGCTGGTCTCAAAATGATAAAACATTTCAAATCTAGCCAGTCTCTGCCACAGTATGCCAATCTGCTCACCAAATATCCATCACACTCCTCCTCTATACATAGGACACAGTCACTCTTTCCAAGAGAGGTAGCCCAAAATCCTATCCAATAACTTCATGAAATTACTTGCCCACATTCTCCAGGTTATGTGCAGTTCTTTCTCTCTGATCCAGATGTTGCTTGTAGTATGAACTGAAAACACATGTTATTTAAAATTACATGCACTCTTCACTCAATATTTACCTATTTTTTTTACTATGCAAAGGTATTTGACTGTGTGTATCATAACAATTTATGGATAATAGTCAGAATTGACTCAACAGCAATGGGTTTGGTTTTTGTTTTATTGTGAAGAATGGGAATTCCAGAACACTTAATTGTGCTCATGAGGAACCTATACATAGACCAAGAGGCAGTTGTTCAAACAGAACAAGGGGATTCTGCATGGTTTGCAATCAGGAAATGTGTGCATTAGGGTTCTATCCTTTCACCATACTTATTTAATTTGTATGCTAAGCATATAATCCAAGAAGCTGGACTATATGAAGAAGAATGCAACATCAGGATTGGAGGAAGACTCATTAACCACCTGCAATATACAGATGACACAACCTTGCTTGCTGAAAGTGAAAAGGACTTGAAGAATTTACTGATGAAGATCAAAGACTACAACCTTCAGTATGGATTATATCTCTATATAAAGAAAACAAACGTCCTCACAACTGGACCCATAAGCAACATCATGATAAATTGAGAAAATTTTGAAGTTATCAAAGATTTCATTTTACTTGGATCCACAATCAATGCCCATAGAAGCAGAAGTCAAGAAATCAGACGATGTATTGCATTGGGCAAATCTGCTGCAAAAGAGCTCTTTAAAGCGTTCAAAAGTAAAGATGTCAGTTTGAGAACCAAGATGCACCTGACTCAATCCATAGTATTTTCAATTGCCCCACATGCATGTGAAAGCTGGACAATGAATAAGGAAAACTGAAGAAGAATTGATGCCTTTGAATTATGGTGTTGGTGAAGAATATTGAATAAGCCATGCACTGTCAGAAGAATAAACATATCTGTCTTGGAAGAAATAAAGCCAGAATGCTCTTTAGAAGAGAGGATGGTAAGACCTCCTTTCACGTAATTTGGACATATTATTAGGAGGGACTAGTCCCTGGAGAAGGACACCATGCTTGGTAAAGTAGAGAGTCAGTGAAAAGGAGAAAGATCTTCAACAAGATGGACTGATACAGTGGCTGTAACAATGGTCTCAAAGATAGCAATATTTGTGAGGATGGCACAGACCCAGCAGTCTTTTGCTCTGGTGTATATAGGGTCGCTATGAATTGGAACTGACTCAACTGCACCTAACAACAACAGCTTCACCCAATGCATAATTATAAAGCAGGGACACGATAATTGTAATAAAATTTACCCAGAAAAGGCAGGAAAGCAGTCACTCATTCATTATAGTTATTAAAATCTGTTGGGTATGAATTATAAAAGTTTCCTAACCGAGTGTTATGGATTGAATTGTGCCCCCCAAAAATGTGTATCAACTTCATTATGCCATGATTCTCAGTATTGCATCATTGTCCACCATTTTGTGATCTAATGTGATTATTCTATGTGTTGTAAATCCTAACCTCTATGATGTTAATGAAGCAGGACTCAGTCTACAGGATTAAGTTCTATCTTGAGTCCTTCTTTTTGAGATATAAAAGAGAGAATTGAGCAGAGAGAAGAGGGACCTCATGCCACCAAGAAAGAAGTGCTGGGAATGGAGTGCATCCTTTGGACCCAGGGTCCCTGCTCTGAGAAGCTCCTAGACCAGGGGAAGACTGATAACAAAGACCTTCCCCAAGAACTGACAGACAGAGAAAGGCTTCCCCTGGAGCTAGTGCCCTGAATTTGGACTTCTAGCCTCCTAGGTTGTGAGACAGTAAATTTCTATTGGTTAAAGCCATCTATTTGTGGTATTTCTGTTATAGCAGCACTAGATGACTAAGACACCTAGCATGAATAAAAGTTCTATAGACCCTGATTCTGTTCTCTGATAAAACTTTATTTAACAATATTTCTGTGGTTTCTCTCTCTGCTTTTTGGAAAGTGCATTATTGTCTGTCATCCTCCATGGGCATATCTAATGTGGATGATGGGGAGTATGTTCTCTTTGGGGAAGCATAACTGTGGCAACTGCTTCATGCCAGAGGCTCGCCAAATTGCCTCTGGTTATTTCAGTGGAGGTTTTTGAGTCTCAGAAAACAGTAATAGACTATTTTTAGATCAGACTTGCAGTTTCTTTCTCAATACAATTTCCTCAAAAACTTAGGAAGCTTTTTTTCTATTTGCTTCTAGACAGTTTCATGTGCCTGTAAACATAAATTTATACCTAAAATTATTTCCCAAGCCTGACTTTTTCCTTTATTATCTCCTCTCACCTCCATGCTTAATGACAGCCACCTTGAGGCTACCTGGAAGATTCTTAAGTAATACTCAGCCTACTTTTTTTGATACAAAACTAAATCACTTTAGTTTAAAAGGAAAACCTTATCAGGCATTTATTGCTCAAGGATTTTTTTCTCTTTTTTCTTTCTCTGTATATTTGTTTCATTTTTCCTTCTTTCCTTCCTTCTTTCCAGCCTTCCTTCCTTCCTTTCTTTCTTTTGTCTTTTAATTACCTCTTACTATTTAGGATCCAGAGCAGTTAGTTTTTCCACACCTATAATGCTCTTGATCAAAAGCCTTTTCCCATTTTCTTCAGTCTCTCTTTGAAAATCATGCATTTCTTTCATGAATACCTCTCTTTCTTGTAATGATTTCTTAAAGTAACTGATAATAGCTGTTGGGTATGATCATTCTGACTCTTTCCAGGCACTACCCTAAAACTGCAGGCTCAGCAAACATGTGGTCCACCTTTCAAGTTATTGTAGGTCATTTTTTACTAAATGTTTTGCCACAGCATGGCATGGTTCTCCAGGCTTCAAACCTGTTTTTTGTTGTGTTTTTATTTATTTATTTTTTTCAGTTTCTTTACCTCTTGCTGCCTAACCACTAATCTAATAGCAAATAATCAATTTGGAGTTTTTGTTATTGTGATTATTGAAATGTGATATCTCATGTCAAAGTGGGAACTTTTGTATTTTAAGGTTTTCTTAAATAAGTTGAACAAACAACACCAACATTTCAGTAGCTTAACCCATAAATGTTCATCTTTAATTCACTCAAGAGTCTAATATGTTTGCTACTTAGTGGGTGGCCTTCATGAAGATTTTCTTCCAAGTCAGTGATTCAGAGAATGAGGTGTCTTCAAATCCTGTTTCTCTTACACTCTGAGTCCTCAGTGGCTTTTATCTCCAGCTTGGCAAGTATGGAAAGAGAGAAAGAGAGTGAAGAATCCCACTGCTGTTTTTAATGATCCAGGCCTATAAAAGGTGCACATCACTTCTACCTATATTTCATTGGCTTGAGAGAGAAGTAGAGAGGTCACTGTAACTCTAAGACACTGAACAATTGGAGGAATTGTGGCACCATTTAATGAAATGAGAAATACTGACTGAAGTCCAATGAGTTTGGAGAGTAGGAGTTCAACTATTCAATTTGCTCATGTTAAATGTGAGATCTTTGAAAGACATCCAAGTAAAGATGTGAAGTAGGTAGTTGGATATACAAGTTTGGATGTTAGGGCTAATGTCAATGTTGGCAATATACTTATAAGAGACAACAGGAAATAGAAGGTATTTCAAGTTACAGAACCAGATGAGTTCCTTCAGGCAGTGAATGTAGCTAGAGAGAAGAGGGAAAAAAGAGCTCTGGGACACTCCAAAATTTAGAAAGAATTTGGGAGAATCCAGCAAAAAATTCTAAGAAGGTATCATGAGGTAGAGGAAAACCTGAGAGATTGGCAAGTCCTGAATTCCAAGTAAAGAAAGACGGAATCTGTGCTCTATTAAGTCAAATCAGATGAAGGTCAAGAGCAGACTATTGAATTTGGTTAAGTGAAATCAACTGGTAATCTTAGCAGGAGCGGTGTCTTTGAACTGGTGTGGGGAAAAACTTGAATGAATTGGGTTTTAGAGAAATGTAACAAAATGGTCATTACATGGAGGCAGATGAGGATGAACTGTATTAAGAGATGAAGTACAATAGCATATCCATAAGTGATCAGTACAGTGAGAAAAACTGAAGAGACAAGAGAGAAAGAAATAATTGCGTATACATATATATGTAATATACTGTCATGAATTGAATTGTGTCCCCCAAAAATATGTGTATCAATTTGGCTAGGCCATGATTCCCAGTATTGTGTGATTATCCACCATTTTGTCATCTGATGTGATTTTCCTATGTGTTGTAAATCCTATCTCTTTGATGTTAATGAGAAGGGATTAGTGGCAGTTATGTTAATGAGGCAGGACTCAATCTACAAGATTGGATTGTGTCTTGAGCCAATCTCTTTTGAGATATAAAAGGGAGAAGTGAGCAGAGAGAGATGGAGATTTCATACCACCAAGAAACAAGAGCCAGGAGAATAGCGCATCCTTTGGACCCTAGGGTCCTTGCTCTGAGAAGCTCCTCAACCAGGGAAGATTGATGACAAGGACCTTCTTCTAGAGCTGACAGAGGGAGAAAGCCTCCTCCTGGAGCTGATGCCCTGAATTTGGACTTGTAGCCTACTAGACTGTGAGAGAATAAATTTCTCTTTGTTAAAGCCATCCACTTGTGGTATTTCTATTATAGCAGCCCTAGATAACTAAGATGTATAAATATATTTCATTATGTATGTGTGTATATATATTTGACAGGAGAGAGGGGACAATATCTTTAGGCACAAAGGAGCAAGGAGGGCTGGCTGTAGAAGAGAGTCTATTCTGAAGAGAAGAAACTGGGTTGGCGGATTTGTGGTAGGATGGTAAGGACATCCTCTTTTGGTTCCTTCCTTTTTTCCTGAGAAAAAGAAGTAAGGTAACCATTTTAGGACGAGGAGTGGGCATTTAAAATGAGAGGAGAAGAAAAAAAAGATCCTTCTCAGAAATGGTTACACTGTTGTGGTATGATGGATCACTTTTGTGTAGCTTTTCTTGATATGGTCTTGTAACTGCTACCCAAGTGATTGGGTGGGACTGAGTGATAGGGTAACTGTGGCCCCCCAAAGGGATTGGTCAGTTTTGCCATCCTGCTAGGCTTCAAATGAGCCACCCCAGAGGTAGGAAAGAGAGGATTCAACTACCATGAAGGAAAAAGGGCCAGCATGTCCTTTGGACCTGGGGTCCCTGTGCTGAGAAGCTCCTGGAACCAGGAGATCAAGAGAGAGTGAGCGAGCTGTCACACTGAAGACAGCTAAATCCGGCAGCAGAGACCCAGCAGCAGGAGACAGCATGGTAGGCTTCCCAGCCCATAGAGTGAGAAAGCTGAGTGCCTTTGGGCAGAGGCTGAGGGCCAGGGAGAGGCATGTCCGTGAGCATGGCTGGGAAGAGGCTGTCTTGATGGGAGAACTGTATCCTGAGTGTTCCTGGGCCTGAACTGTAATTGTTACTTCCCTAATAAACCTCATACCTGTGAGTATTGTCTGTGAGTTCTGTGTGACCATTGTAATGAATTATCAAACCCAGCAGAGAAGTAGAGAGTGCTGTGGGGAGGACGGCTGGTGTCAGAATTGGTAAAGATGGCGGAGAGAGGAGGCATGTCTGACCTCTGCCTCATGGGAATCAGCCTTGGGCTGTTAATTTTGATTGTCCTTTCCTCTTGTGAAGTTAAAGCAGGTCAGACACCTCCCCTACATAATTTTTACAACTGTTCTCAGTAATGGCCCAGGGATTTGTATGCTTCAGCAGAAGCATGATGGTCAATGAAGCATCAGCAAAGGCACAGGCATCGGTGGGGTAGTGGAGGGTGGACCTTAGCTGGGTGCTCACCACAAGAAGTGGGAGGGTGCTCAGCCTGTGGAACTGTCCTAAGAAACACAAATTGAACCATCGAATCTTTAAAATTGGAGTCTAAAATAATTAGCAAAATCAAATCTCTTTCTCCCATGAGTTAAACATCCAAAAAAATTAAAGTCGATTTTTTTCTCTTCAATTTCAAACTTTGCTCAGTCTCAGCATTTGATTCCTGTGTATTTCATCTGGCGAGGTCCACGTGTATAGTCACTGTTTATGTCGGTGAAAAAAGGTATCTGCAATGAAGAAGGTGTTGGTCTTACAAAATTCTATCATGCAATCTCTGGCATCGTTTCTATCATCAAGGCTGTATTTTCCAACTACCAATACTTTATTTCCAACTTTCCCATTCCAATCACCAGTAATTACCAATGCATCCTTATTGCACGTTCGATCAATTTCAGACTGCAGAAGTTGGTAAAAATTTTGAATTTCTTCATCTGTGGCCTTAATGGTTGGTGCATAATTTGAGTAACAGTCATATTAACTGTTGTTCCTTGTAGGCATATGGATATTATCCTATCACTGATAGCGTTGTACTTCAGAAGAGATCTTGAAATGTTCTTTTGGATGACGAAGGCAACGGCATTCCCCTTCAAGCTGTCATTCCCTGCGTAGTAGGCTAGATAATTGTCCAATTCAAAATGGCCAATACCAGTCCATTTCAGCTCAGTAATGCCTAGGATATCGATGTTTATGTGTTCCATTTCATTTTTGACCATTTCCTGTTTTCCTGGATTCATACTGCATACATTCCACATTCTGATTATTAATGGATGGTTATGCTTGGACAGATTCAGGGTGTAAGTTGCTGCAGCGTGATCTTGAACTTCACAAGCACATCTGAAGCAAAGACTGGACAACAGAGAAAGGATTCTTTATACTGGCCTTTTAGACATGAAGCTACTTTTTAACTTCAAGACAGCTGAGTCTCAAATGCCTTATTAGCAGTGCTTTTCAAATGAGATTTGGTGAAAGAACAAGTTTATGGCTGTTTTTTTTTTTTTTTAACTTCCAGTTCATCTTGGACATATACTTTAGTAAAATCTAGTCTAAATTAATTATTTAAAAAAGTTAAAAATCATACAAAATAAAAGCCTCAATTTTTTTCATTATCAGGTTCAACAGATGAAATTTCATTTCAATAAATGAAATCATAGCAAACATAAAACAGTGAAAAAATTAAGTATTATAAATTTAAACACATTATTCCTTAAAAATATTTGTAAAAATGATTGCTATGGAGAATTATTCTTACAGTCATAAATCCTAGTTATTCAACTGTAACTAAAAAAATTACATGTAAAATAATGATTCCCCATTTTAAGTGCCTAAAGGCTTCTTTGAACAAATGCTATTAATATCAACATTTAAAATTTTATTATGACAAACTTTTCTTTTTGTTAACTTATCTAATATAGGTTTAATGAATATTATTTACAGGGGAGAATGATATCTAAACTGGTTCAGTGTTTTGTTTTTGTCCCTTCCTTCCTTTCTTTTTATTGTACAGAAACCAGTCTCACATAACTATTCACAGGAAGAAGAGATTTTAAAGCAATTTCAGCAATTTTGGTATATTCACTTTTAACTTTCATTCAGAAAGAAGCAAACTTCTAAAATTCATCTCTAGTCTTTTATCAGTAGCTAGTTCTCACAATATATCCTGTAAAATTATCGTTATATTTAAATTATCTTTTGGTAGAAGAAATAGATTCTGTATCCATTAATTTCCTATTCATATATTTCCTTCATTTGATGGAATATAAAATTCAATATATTCTATCTAATCTTTTAGGTGTTTGGTGCTAGCTTTTCACAGATGTACAGTACCAAAATTATCACTTATGTCATGGATAACTTGTTTATGGAACATGTCATTAGCAATCAGTAGAAACTCTGTTCTTCCAAGCTTCTAACTTGCATCTATCCTTTGTAGTAGATAATTTCGATGTTTCATCCAGATTTCCTTTTTCAGATTTTCTTGCTGCCGAGGATACTGGCTGCTTGTACTTCACCTTTGTATTCTTTCTCATTTGGCCTCCAGGAAGGAAAAAGCCCATCATCACATTATTTCCTCCCTCAGGACATGCAAAAGCTTCAGCCAATCTCTTTGTCTCAAGGCAGTTCTAACTGTGTGGTGCCATTCATACTCAAGAGTGTTCCATGGGATCAGGCTAAGGCTAGATTCCAGCTAAACCTGCAGGTTTGCCTGGCTTCTGCCTCGATCTATTCTGCTTTCCTCATTACCTTACGGTTTTGCCTCAATAAATCACTGGATCAAGAATCTGCATTTCATGTCCTGTTTATAGGAAAATTGACCTAAAACCAAATGAAAAGGATTGTCATTATTTTGCATTTCAAAAGTTTGCAGGCAGTCAGCAATGTTTAATAGCTTAGAGAAGATACTAAGAAAAATTAGATTTGTCTCTCAGAAATGGTTTTGCACATTGCAAAAATTTAACTTCTGTTAAAAAGTTTTCTCCCAAACTGAATTTAAGCTCTCAAGTGTCAGTCTGAAAACATCCTGGAGAAGATTAACATGATATTTTATTCTTTGAAACCTCTTTGCCTCAGAAAACTACTGAATTTCTGCCATATCTTTGGCAATGTAAATACTAGATTATAGGTCACTGTGAGTCAGAATTGACTCTAGGGCAATTGGTTTGGTTTTGGAATTTAGCCTGAGGAACTGCTTTGGGGGAAAGGATTGGCTCGCTTTCAAATTTGGTGAGTGTGGGACTGATTATATATTAATTTTGCACATGTTGTCATCTCTAAGTGTTCTTTAAAAGTCAGGTACATCAGAAACTTGACTTGAAACTAATTCAATCTGTGAGGCCATACAAATCTGGGGCATCTTAATCCAGTGACAGACAGCCTACTAAATCCACTCAAGCATTGAGAGCCACCTTCTGGCTGAGACTGAGCAAAGTTTGAAATTGAAGAGAAAACAATTGACTTTTAATTTCTTTGGATGTTTAACTTATGGGAGAAAGAGATTTGATTTTGCTAATTATTTTGGATTTCAACTTTATAGATTCGATTTTTGGATTTGCCCCCGTATTCAAGGACAGGGTGAGCAAGTGGTATAGAGTGGTTAGGCATATTATGTATAGTGTAATTTGGTGATGGGAGTAGACTTACACATATATACATTTTTGCCATCTTAATCAAGAAGTCATTTTATTGGAAGTTTTTTTTTTTTTTTTTCAGTTTTGCCATTTAGTCTCATTGCAGAACTTTTGTTAGACTACATTGGGCTAAATGGAATATCAAATAGTATAAGCAATAAAATAGATAAGCAATCAAACAGAGTGTTAAGTAATAAAATATAGTGGATTGGAGTTTATCTATTTAATATTCTATCTGACTTATTTCACAGATTTCTGGTGGCAAATATGATCTTTCCACCAGTGGTCTCAAGAGAATCCCCCCCAAAAAGAGTGACAGGCTCTGTAAAGTTGGTCATAATAATGGAGCAGGACTTTCCTTGTTATTATGAGCTCTTGAGTCGTTTTTGACACATAGTGACCCCATGTGACAGAGTAGAACTGCCCCATAGGGTTTTTTTGGTTGTAATCTTTTTTTTTTATTGTTGTGCTTTAAGTGAAAGTTTACAATTCAAGTTAGTCTCTCATACAAAAATTTATACATACATTGTTTTGTGACCCTACTAGCTCTCCCTATACTGTGATAGCACACTCTTCCTTTCCACCCTGGATTTCCCGTGTCCATTCAACCAGCTCCTGACCCTCTCTGCCTTCTCATCTTGCCTCTCGACAAGCACTGCTCATTTAATCTCATGGGTCTACTTGAGCTAAGAAGCACACTCTTCTCGAGTATCATTTTATGTCCTATAGTCCAGTCTAATCTTTGTCTGAAGAGTTGGCTTGGGAATGGTTTTAGTTTTGGGCTAACAGAGAGCCTGAGGGACGTCTTCCAGAGTCCTTCCAATCTCAATCAAACCATCGAGTCTGGACTTTTTACTAGAATTTGAGTCTGCACCCCACTTTTCTCCTGCTCTGTCGGGGACTCACTGTTGTGTTCCCTGTCAGGGAGGTCACTGTGGTAGCCGGGCACCATCTATTTCTTCTGGTCTCAGGCTGATGAAGTCTCTGGTTTATGTGGCCCTTTCAGTCCCTTGGGCTAATACCCTCCTTGTATCCATGGTGTTCTTCATGCTCCTTTACTCCACGTGGGTTGGGAACAATTGATACATCTTAGATGGCCACTCACTAGCTTTTAAGACCCCAGACGCCACTGACCAAGGTAGGATGCAGAACATTTTCTTAAAAAACTTAGGTGTGCCAATTGACCTAGATGTCCCCGAAAGCATGGTCCCCAGACCCCTACCCCTGCTACTCTGTCCCTCGAAGTGTTTGATTGTATTTAGGAAACTTCTTAGCTTTGGTTTAGTCCAGTTGTGCTGACGTCCCCTGTAGTGTGTGCTGTCCTTTCCTTCACCTAAGATAATTCTTGTCTACTTTCTAGTTAGTGAACACCCTCTCTCTCCCTCCCCACTTGTAACCACCAAAGAATGTTCTCTTCTGTGTTTAAACCTTTTCTTGTGTTTTTATAATAGTGATCTTATACAATATTTGTCCTTTTGCGACTAAGTTCACTCAGCATAATACCTTCCAGATTCCTCCATGTTATAAGATGTTTCAGGATTCATCCTTGTTCTTTATCACTGCGTAGTATTCCATTGTGTGAATATACCATAATTTGTTTATTCATTCGTCCATCTATGGGCATCTAGGTTGTTTCCATCTTTTTGTATTGTAAACAGAGCTGCAATGAACATGGGTGTGCATATATCTATTTGTGCGACAGTGTTAAATTCTCTAGGATATATTCCAAGGAGTGGGATTGCTGGATTGTATGGTACTTCTATTTCTAGCTTTTTAAGGAAGCGCCAAATC
>NW_004444031.1:5663476-5743847 GCF_000243295.1 Trichechus manatus latirostris
GAAGTTGGTGATTTGTTTCTCCATCTCATTAAAAAATGCCATTGGAATTTGGATCAGGATTGCATTGTATCTGTAGATCGCTTTGGGTAGAATTGACAATTTTCACAATGTTGAGTCTTCTCATCAATGAGCAAGGTATGTTTTTCCACTTATGCAGGTTTCTTTTGGTTCTTGCAGTAGTATCTTGCAATTTTCATTGTATAGGTCTTTTACATCTCTGGTTAGATTTACTCTTAAGTATTTTATCTTTTGGGGAGCTATTGTAAATGGTATTGATTTGGTGATTTCCTCTTCAAGGTTCTCTTTGTTGGTCTAAAGGAATCCAATTGATTTTTGTATGTTTCTCTTGCTTCCTGAAACTTTGCTGAAATCTTCTATCAGTTCCAGTAGTTTTCTTGTGGATTCCTTGGGGTTTTCTGGGTATAAGATCATATCATCTGTGAATAGAGATAATTTGACTTCTTCCATACCTATTTGGATGCGCTTTATTTCTTTTTCTAGCCTAACTGCTCTGGCTAGGACCTCCAGCACAATGTTGAATAAGAGTTGTGCTAGAGGGCATCTTTGTCTGGTTTCTGTTCTCAAGGGGAATGCTTTCAAAGTCTCTCCATTTAGGATGATGTTGTCTGTTGGCTTTGTATAAATGCCCTTAAGTATATTGAGGAATTTCCCTTCTATTTCTATTTTGCTGAGAGTTTTTATCATGAAAGGGTGTTGAACTTTGTTGCATGCCTTTTCTGCATCAATTGATAAGATTACGTGGTTCTTGTCTTTTGTTTTATTAATGTGATGGATTACATTGATTGTTTTTCTAATGTTGAACCATCCCTGCATCCCTGGTATAAATCCCACTTGGTCATGGTGAATTATTTTTTTGATATGTTGGTGAATTCTATTGACTAGAATTTTGTTGAGGATTTTTGCATCAATATTCATGATGGATATTGATTTGTAATTTTCTTTTTTTGTGGTGTCTTTACCTGGTTTTGTTATCAGGGTTATGCTGGCTTCCTAGAATGAGTTTGGGAGTATTCCATAGTAGTAGTGATGTTAACTCTTCTCTGAAAGTTTCGTAGAATTCTCCAATGAAACTGTCCAGGCCAGGGTTTTTCTTTTTTTTTTTTTGTTGGGAGTTTTTTAATTACCTTTTCAATCTCTTCTTTTGTTATAGGTTTATTTAGTTGTTCTACCTCTTATTGTGTTAGTTTAGGTAGGTAGTGAGTTTCTAGAAATTTGTCGATTTCCTCTAGGTTTTCAAATTTGTTAGAGTACAATTTTTCATAGTATTCTGTCATGATTCTTTTAATTTCAGTTGGGTCTGTTGTGATATCACCCATCTCATTTCTTATAAGGGTTATTTGCTTCGTCTCCTGTTTTTCTTTCATCAGCTTGCCCAAGGGTTTATTGATTTTGTTGATCTTTTCAGAGAACCAGCTTTTGATCTTGTTAACTCTTTCAATTGTTTTTCTATTCTCCATTTCATTTAATTCTGCTCTGATTCTTATTATTTCCTTTCTTCTGGTGTCTGAGGTCTTCTTTTGCTGCTCTCTTTCTACTTATTCAAGTTGTTGAGTTAATTTTTTTATTTTGGATATGTACATTTATTGCTGTAAACTGACCTCTGAGCACTGCTTTTGCTGTGTCCCAAAGGTTCTGGTAGGATGTGTTTTTATTCTCGTTTGATTCTATGAATTTCTTTATTCCATCTTTAATTTCTTCTATAACCCAGTAGTTTTTAAGCAAGGTTGTTTTCACTTTCCATGTGTTCGATTTTTTTTCCTTGCTTTTTCCCTTATTGATTTCTACTTTTATGGCTTTATCGTCAGAAAAGATGCTTTGTAATATTTTGATGCTTTGGATTCTGTTAACGCTTGCTTTATGACCTATTATGTGGTCTGTTCTGGAGAATGTTCCATGTGCATTTGAAAAGAAAGTATACTGAGCTGCTGTTGGGTGAAGTGTTCGGTATATGTCTGTGAGATCAAACTGGTTGGTTGTAGCATTTAGATCTTCCATGTCTTTATTGAGCTTCTTTCTGGATGTTCTGTCTTTACCAAAAATGGATTGTTGAAGTCTCCTGCTATTATTATGGAGCTATCTATCTCTCTTTCCAATGCTATTAGATTTTGTTTTATGTATTTTGGAACTGTGTCATTGGGTGCATAAAATTATATATCCAATTCTAAAGCAGCTAAACTTTTCAATATCATGCATGCACTTTATGAAAAGCCTCTTGTCACAATTATGCCATGCAAAACCACTGAGCTCCAGTGTGATTTAGTGGAATGTTTAGGTTCTAAAACTTTCATTATGATGGTGAAGGGGAGAAGTGATATACAATCATATGAAACAAAATGTATGCAATTGTTGGTTATTGTAAATGAAAAAAAAAAAAAAGCAGCTTATTTTTTCCAAAAAGCTATTATTAAATATATGATGTAGTAATTGAGTGACTGGTTTCACAGAATGTCCAGTTAAAAAAAAAAAGAACTAATAACATTGCCATTGAATTTATTTTGACTCATCGTGACCCCATGTGTTACAGAGTAGAACTGCTCCATAGGGTTTTTTTTTGAAAGATTGCCAAGTCTTTCCTGGAAGATTATCATTTCTTTCTCCTACAGTTAGAACCACCAACTTTTAGATTAGTAGTAGAGCACAAACTGTTTGTGCTACCAAGGACCTTGAACGTTCAGTTGTTTAGGATAAATCGATATTTGAACTGTTATGTTTAGGTTTATAAAGACCCTTGTACATGGACAAACCCTATATAATAGTTCCATGGTTGGACAGGCTTACTTCAACTGGTGTAAAATACAGCAAAGCTGATAAATTTATTTTCTTGAAGTACTGGGCTGGGGACCTTCAGCTATATGATTATTTGAAGAAACGGGAAAAAAAGTGGGTAATGAAAATCTAAGAAATAAACAAGATAGAAGTAAACAAGTTAGGAAAATATATCAGGCTAAAAAAACCCCTGTGCTCAATCTAACTAGCAGGAATCATGTAGGACCTTAGTAGATACCAGATACTAACATAATGAAACAGGAAACCTCTGGAGAGACAGTTGAAAATTGTGTGGAAAATTTATATCCCAGAGTGGTATCCCCAGATGGATGATGTGAGAGCAGGGCTGGCTTCTTGGATGTACAGCCTGTGCAGTTGCAGAGAGCCCCACGCTTAGTAATACTCTGTTGTCATTGTCTTGAAATTCTTAATTTTTGAACAAGGAGCCCCAAATATCATTTTTCCCTAAACCTTGCAAATTATATAGCTAATCTTGTGTGTCAGTGTATTTCAGTGGTGGTGGTGAGGCAGGTTCTGGCTATGCCATCCCTTCTTCTCCTCATACATATACACACGTTTCCCTGGGCAAATCATTGTCAGCACTCAGTTTTGAGGTGGGTTAGTGAAACAGCAGTGTCCCTTGGTGGTGCAAACATTCACATTCAACTGCTAACAGAAACTTTAGAGGTTCAAGTCCACCCAGAGGCACTTTGGAAGAAAGTCTTGGCAATTTATTTCTGAAAAAATCTGCTTTTGAAAATCCTATTGAGCACAATTCTACTGACACATATAAGGTCGCCATGAGTTGGAATCTCTCAATGGCAGTTGGTTTAGGAAAGCAGCAGTCTGCTGAAAGCAGTGCTACAACTTCAAATGATGTTTGAATCAAGCTGGGGAAAGGAGCAGATAAAGATGGAAGCAGGTGAACTGGATGGTCCTTTAGTATTATTTCGTCACCTTTGCCCACTCCAGAGGCTGAATGGTTACTACTGAGACTCATGAGCTAGGAGGTTCCTGAATGGTAGAGTCACCCCTTATGGAGTGGGAAGGCAAGGAGCCATAAACCCAGGCTGTACTCTGGAGGGTCTCAGTCCTCAGACTTATTCCCTATCTCTGCTGAACTTCCTAAGCTCTCCTAGAGAGGCAGAGGTCAGGCTCTTATATTTTCTGTCCCTCCTATTTCCTTCCTCTGTCCCATAGTGCTTACTTCTAACAAATGTAGCTTTACTCCCAAGGGTATATGTTTCCAAGGGAAAATAATATTTCTGAGGAGCAAAAGTATTATGAAAAGGACAACTGTCTAAAAAAACCTGAATGAGAGAACAAAGGTAAGTGGAGGTAGACCAACAAGACTTTAAAATACATATAATCAATATTCTCAAAGAGACAAAGGAAGAGGGTATTAGAAACCTCAAAAAATAAAGGAACAATTCTAAAGAAAACCCAAATGATAATCTGGGAATTACAAATATAATTGCTAAAATAAGAAATTCAATAGATTGACCAAAAAGGAGTTGCAAACATCTTGAAGAAGAATGAAATTTGGAGAATTCATTCGATATATTCCCCTGGAAGACATCAAAAAAGGATGAAGAGATGGAAAATAAAAAAGTTAAAAGGTATGGAGAGTAGCAATAGATGAGTTAGTGTTCAAATAGAAGGATTCCAGAGGGGATGGAAAATAAACTTAGGTGAGGAAATAGTTGAAGAAATAATAACATGTCCCCAAAATAAAGGTATACTATATCATATTACAAGCATCCATAGACTCAATTTAGAATACCTGGGGCGGGGGACGGGGGGAACTCTAAATATGTTACAGTGAAATTTAAAGCAATAATGACAAAGGAAATATTCTTAAAAATCTCCAGAGATAAAAAGCAGATCTTCTTCAAGGGAACAAATATCAGAATGACATAATTTAAATGAGAGTGTGCAAAAAAAATTATTTTTGATCATATGTGAATTCAAAAGGTTTATAGTGTAAATACTCTCTTAAAAACTTATTCTAGCAAGCAGAAAAATAATTGCAGAATGAAGCTAGAATATATGGAAATCTAGTATAAAAAATTAATAGTTTAGTGCTTAATAAATAACCAAATAATTAATGAGTTGATACTGCATGTATACAGCATGGTTTAAAGTCAGGAAGGGTATGCCTCAGGGTTGTATCCTTTCACCATACTTATTCAATCTGTATGCTGAGCAAATAATCCGAGAAGCTGGACTATATGAAGAAGAATGGGGCATCAAGATTGGAGGAAGATTAATTAACAACCTGCAATATGCAGATGATACAACCTTGCCTGCTGAAAGTGAAGAGGACTTGAAGCAGTTACTGATGAAGATCAAAGACTACAGCTTTCAGTATGGATTACACCTCAACATAAAGAAAACAAAAATTCTCACAACTGGACCAATAAGCAACACCGTGATAAATGGAGAAAAGATTGAAGTTGCCAAGGATTTCATTTTACTTGGATACACAATCAACACCCATAGAAGCAGCAGTCAAGAAATCAAAAGATGCGTTGCATTGGGCAAATCTGCTGCAAAAGACCTCTTTAAAGTGTTAAAAAGCAAATATGTCACCTTGAAGATTAAGGTGCGTCTGACCCAAGCCATGGTTTTTTTTCTATCACCTCATATGCATGCAAAAGCTGGACAATGAGTAAGGAAGACTGAAGAAGAATTGATGCCTTTGAATGGTGGCGTTAGCAAAGAATACTGAATATACGACGGGCTGCCAAAAGAGGAACCAAATCTGTCTTGGAAGAAGTACAAGAATGCTCCTTAGAAGCAAGGATGGTGAGATTGTGTCTCACACATTTTGAATATGTTATCAGGAAGGATCAGTCCCTGGAGAAGGATATCATGCTTGATAAAATAGAGGGTCAGTGAAAAAGTGGAAGATCCTCAAAGAAATAGGTTGACACAGTGGCTGCAACAATGGGCTCAAGCATAACAATGATTGTGAGGTTGGCACAGTACCCGGCAGTGTTTCGTTCTGTTGTACACAGGGTCGCTATGATTTGGAACTGACTCGATGGCACATAACAACAACAACGAGTTGATAGACATTTATTCTATAAAATATGGATCTAAAACCCTAGATGACATCAGCATGCTAGTTGTTGATTTAAGAGAACGAAACCAAAAAACCAAATCTGTTGGCTGTCGAGTAGATTCTGACTCCTAGCGGCGACCCTATAGGATGGAGTAAAACTGTCCCATAGGGTTTCCAAGGAGCACGTGGTGGATTCCAATTGCCAACCTTTTGGCTAGCAGCTATAGCTCTTAACGACTACACCACCAGAGTTTCCTTGAGAGAAAAGTTAGAGGGAATTGACAGCTTGCTAAGTTAGACTGGGGGAAGATCAGATACTGATTGGTAAAAATTTAAATTTAAAGGAAAAAACATGTCTATACTTATGGGTCATAACAATGTTTTTATAGGAACCTTTGGCTTTGTTCTGTGAATCTATTTAGGGAAAACTAATGAGCTTGTGGAGCCCTGGTGGTACAGTGGTTAAGAGTTTGGCTGCTAACCAAAAGGTTGGAAGTTTGAATCTGCCAGCCACTCCTTGGAAACCCTACAGCACAGTCCTACTTTGTCCTATACATATATATCCCCCATATGTCTGTCAGTTTGTCGTACTGTGAGGACTTCCGTGTTGCTGTGATGCTAGCAGCTATGCTACCAGTATTCAAATGGAAGCAGGGTCACCCACGGCGGACAGGTTTCAGCTGAGCTTCCAGACTAAGACTAACTAGGAAGAAGGACCCGGAGGTCTACTTCTGAAAAGAATTAGCCAGTGAAAACCTTATGCATAACAGCAGAACATTGTCTGATATAGTGCCGGAAGATGAGCCCCCCCAGGTTAGAAGACACTCAAAAGACAACTGGTGAAGAGCTGCCTCCTCAAAGTAGAGTCCACCTTAATCACGTGGATGGAGGTAAGCTTTCGGGATCTTCATTTGCTAATGTGGCATGACTCAAAATGAGAAAAAATAGCTGCAAACATCCATTAATAATCAGAATGTGGAATGTACACAGAATGAATCCAGGAAAATAGGAAATGGTAAAAAATGAAATGAAACACAAAAACATCGATATCCTAGGCATCAGTGAGCTGAAATGGACTGGTATTGGCAGTTTTGAATTGAACAATCATATAGCCTACTACGCAGGGAATGACAGCTTGAAGAGGAATTCCATTGCATTCGTCATCCAAAAGAACATTTCAAGATCTCTTCTGAAGTACAACGCTTTCAGTGATAGGATAATATCCATATGCCTGCAAGGAAGAACAGTTGATATTTCTATCATCCAAATTATGCACCAACCACTAAGGCCACAGATGAAGAAATTCAAATTTTTTACCAACTTCTGCAGTCTGAAATTGATCGAACATGCGATCAGGTTGCATTGGTAATTACTGGTGATTGGAATGGGAAAGTTGGAAATAAAGAAGAAGGGTTGATAGTTGGAAAATACAGCCTTGATGATAGAAACGATGCCAGAGATCGCATGATAGAATTTTGTAAGACCAACGCCTTCTTCATTGCAAATACCTTTTCTCACCAACATAAACTGTGACTATACCCGTGGACCTCGCCAGATGAAATACACAGGAATCAAATCGACTACATCTCTGGAAAGAAACAATGGAAAAACTCAATATCATCAGTCAGAACAAGGCCAGGGGCTGTACATGAAACAGATCAATTGCTCATATGCAAGTTTAAGTCAAAACTTGTGAAGAAAATTAGAACAAGTCCACGAGATCCAAAGTACAACCTTGAGTATATACCACCTGAATTTAGAGACCATCTCTAGAATAGATTTGATGCACTGAACACTAATGATCGAAGACCAGACGAGTTGTGGAATGACATCCAGGATATCATACATGAAGAAAGCAAGATGTCATTAAAAAGATAGGAAAGAAAGAAAAGACTAAAATGGATGCCAGAAGAGACTCGGAAACTTGCTCTTGAACATCAAGTATCTAAAGCAAAAGGAAGAAATGACGAAGTAAAAGAACTGAAGATTTCAAAGCATGGCTGGAGAGGACAAAATTAAGTATTATAATGACATGTACAAAGAGCTGGAGATAGAAAAATAAAATGCAAGAACAAGCTCAGCATTTCTCAAGCACTGGAGGCATTGGTGAAAAACAAGGCCCCAGGAGTTAACAGAATATCAATTGAGATGTTTCAACAAATGGATGCAATGCTGGAAGTGCTCACTAGTCTATGCCAAGAAATTTGTAAGACAGCTACCTGGCCAACCTTCTGGAAGTATCCATATTTATTCCTATTCCCAAGAAAGGTGATCCAACCAAATGTGGAAATTATCTAATAATATCTTTAATACCACATGCAGGCAAAATTTTGCTGAATAGCATTCAAAAGTGGCTGCAGCAGTATATTGACAGGGAACTACAGAAATTCAAGCTGGATTCAGAAGAGGTTGTGGAACAAGGCATATCATTGCTGATGTCAGATAGACCTGGCTGAAAGCAGAGACTGTGTTTACCTGTGTTTTATTGACTCTGTGAATCATAACAAATTATGGATAAAATTTTGAAGAATGGAAATTCTAGACCACTTAACTGTGCTCATGAAGAACATGTACACAGATCAAGAGGTAGTTGTTCGAACAGAACAAGGGAATGCTGCTTGGTTTAAAGTCAAGAAAGGTGTGCGTCAGGGTTGTACCCTCTCACCATACCTATTCAGTCTGTAAACTGAGCAAATAATCCTAGAATCTGGACTACATGAAGAAGAGTGGGGCATCAAGATTAGAAGAAGATGCCTTAACAACCTGGGTTATGCAGATGACACAACTTTGCTTGCTGAAAGTGAAAAGGACTTGAAGCGCTTACTGATGAAGATCAAAGACTACAGCCTTCAGTATGGGTTACACCTAAACATAAAGAAAACAAAAATCTAATAAGCAACATCATGATAAACAGAGAAAAGATTGAAGTTGTCAAGGATTTCATTTCACTTGATCCACAATCAACGCCCATGGAAGCAGCAGTCAAGAAATCAAAAGACGCATTGGGGCATATCTGCTGCAAAAGACCTATTTAAAGTGTTGAAAAGCAAAGACGTCACCCTGAAAACTAAAGTGAGCCTGACCCAGCTGTGGTGTTTCCAATCGTCTTCTATGCATGGGAAAGTTGGGCAATGAATAAGACAGTCCAAAAAAGAATTGACGTCTTTGAATTGTGGTGTTGGCGAAGAATATCAAATATACCATGACTGCCAAAAGAAGGAACAAATCTGTCTTAGAAGTAGTACAACCAGAATGCTTCTTAGAAACAAGGATGGTGAGAGTAGTATCACATACTTTGGACAAGTTATCAGGAGGGATCAGCCTCTGGGGAACGACATCATGCTTGGTAAAGTCAAGAGTCACTGAAAAAGAGGAAGACCCTCAACGAGATGGATTGACATAGTGGTGCAACAATGGGCTCAAGCATGGCAACGATTGTGAGGATGGCACAGGACTGGGCAGTGTTTCGTTCTGTTGTACATAGGGTCGCTATGAGTCAGAACTGACTGGAAGGCACCTAACGACAACAAATATATATATATAATATATATATACAGAAATAATTTCAGTAGTTGATGTGAGATTTCTTTTTAAGGTAGCTTGTAAAATAGTTTGATATTTTAATATGCTCTTTGAAGTTGGCCTGGGTTGGAGCATGGGTTGAAGTGATGCAAGGAAATAAAAAGTCTGCTATGCTATGTATTATGGATTGAATTGTGTCCCCTATAAATATGTATCAACTTGGCTAGGCCATGATCCCCTATATTGTGTGATTATCCACCATTTTTTCATCTGATGTGGTTTTCCTATGTGTTATAAATCCTACCTCTATGATGTTAATGAGGCAGGATTAGGGGCAGTTATAAATGAGGCTGGACTCAATCTACAAGGTTAGATTGTGCCTTAATTCAATCTCTTTTGAGATATAGAAGAGAAAATTGAGCAGAGAGACCAGGGGACATCATACCACCAAGAATCAACACCAGGAGCAGAGCACGTACTTTGGACCAGGGGTTCCTGCACAGAGAAGCTTCTAGACCACAGGAAGATTGATGACAAGGACCTTCCTACAGAGCTGACAGAGAGAGTACGCCTTCCCCTAGAGCTGGCGTCCTGAATTCGGACTTGTAGTCTCCTAGACTGCGAGAGAATAAATTTCTCTTTGTTAAAGCCATCCAATTGTGTTTCTGTTATAGCAGCACTAGATAACTAAAAAATAATCAGAAATTAGAGAGTAGAAGGAGAGAAACAGAGAGAATTTTAGTGGGAAGTTTCTGCAAAAGGTAAAAAGGGGAACAGTGACCAAAGAACAAGATGAGAGACTGGCTCTTATGGAGAATTGTGGCCAGTGACAAATTTCCAGTTTTGGCATACATGAAAGACTTTCAAGAGCAGGTAAGTCTGTTATCTAGGAGGATTGCCCAGATATCATTAAAAATGTCATACACACACATTACAACTGCAAATATTTTTTTTTTTTAGGAAACTCAGAGTTAAATGATTGAACTCCGCATGTGAACTGATGTGCACCCAAGGGGAGAAAGGATAAATAGGGCAAAAATTAAATCAACAATAGGGTGGATGAAGTCATGTGGAACACCACTGAACAATAAAAATGCAAGAACTTGTGAATTTGGGAAAACCATGAAGAAATTTGACTTTCTACAAGACATGAATTAAATGGTTTGGGCCAATTTTCTTAAAATTTTAAATTCTAAGTGAACCTTAGCCACTGCATGACTGACATATAGTGGTAAAAATTAGTTTTGAAAATTGTAAGATGCCTACTATTATCCCTGACAATGGGCAGGTTTGAAAGTTAATGTAGGTGGTACTAAGTGAAAAGTTTCTGCAGATAAAGTACATGATAATATTGTAAAATAAATGATGTTAATTGGAGATAATATTAAATTAAAGAAAATAACATTATTTTTAGGTTTCTATATGTCCGAGATATTATTGTATTCTTCCTTAAAACTTCATTCTTAATGTATTCTTTGCATTTAAAGGAATTGTTAGAATTTTATATTCAGGAAGACAGACAGATGCTTACTCTAATGGGCACTAGATTTTTGAAGAATTTAAAATTGGAAGAGTTTTAGTTTTTTTTGTAGGTATAACCTAGAAAATTTTCTACACAGGGACAACTATTAAGTACTGATTAAAAAACAAAACTTGTTGCCACTGAGTCAATTCTGACTCATAGTGACCCTAGAGGACAGAGTAGAACTACCCCATAGGGTTTCCAAGGAGTGGCTGGTGGATTTGAACTGCTGAACTTTTGGGTTAGCAGCCAAGCTAGCTCTTAACCACGAGGGCAATTAAGATTTTAATTTTTACCTACATTTAATGACATTGCTACAGATTTTGGAAAATTAAAAATCACCTGAAAAGGTGAAATAATCTAATCATGGACCTCATATCAATTGGAGGGCTGGCTAAAACACAGATTGTTGGACTCCAACAAAGGTGGCATGAAGTTTCTGATTCTGTAAGCCTGTGGTAGGAGTCTGAAACGGAATCCCTGTGTGGTGCAAACAGTTAAGCACTTGACTACTAGCCAAAAAGTTGGCAATCTGCTTCCAAAATGTCACAACCTTGAAAACCCTATGAAGCAGTTCTACTCTGCACACTTAGGGTTGCTATGAGTTGGAAGTGACTCAAGTGCAACTAACAACAACAGTAGGAGTCTAAAAGTTTGTATTTCTGATGATGGTTATAAGGCTTGTCGAGGAACCGCATTTTTCAGAGTACTGTTCTACATCATTAGTCATCAGGCAAAAACAAATTAAAATTACAATGAAGTACTATTTTCAACCATTTGAATGATGGCAATTAAAAGGATTGACGGCAGCAGATATTGGTGACAATGTGGAAAAACTGGAACACTTCACAACCATTGTTGGGAGCATAAAGTGGTAAACCTTTCTGGAAAGCTATTTGGCAATTTGTTACACTGTTAAGCCTTCCCCTGTCTATGTCCAGAAATTGTACTCCTTTTTATTTTACCCAAGAGAAATTTAAACGTATGAACTCAAAAGACCTGCTGAAGAGTGCTCGTACCGGAAACTGTAAACTATTACAAGATCCATCAAGAAAAGAATGGATAAATATATTATTTTTGTCCAGTGGAACACTACTTTGCTATCTGTGTGTGTTAGTTTCTCACTCATAGTGATCCTGTGAACAGAACAAAACACTGTCCAGTCCTGCACCATCCTCACAACTGTTGCTATGTTTGAGCTCATTATTGCAGCCACTGTGTTAATCCATCTTCTTTAAGTTTTTCCTCCTTTTCACTGACCATCTACTATACCAGGCATGATGTTCTTCTCCAGGAACTGGTCTCTTCTGATAACATGATCAAAGAATGTGAGACATAGTCTTGCCATCCTTGCTTCTAAGGAGCATTCTGGCTGTGTTTCTTCCTATACAGATTTGTTCATTCTTCCAGCAGTCCGTTGTATATTCAATATTCTTCCCCAACACCATAACTCAAATGCATCAATTCTTCTTCAGTTTTCCATATTCATTGTCCAGCTTTCACATGCATATAAGACAATTGAAAATACCATGGCTAGGGTCAGGTACACTTTAGTCCTAGAAGTGATATCTTTGCTTTTGAACACTTTAAAGAGATCTTTTGCAGCATATTTGTCCAATGCAATGTGTCTTTTGATTTCTTGACTGCTGCTTCCATGGGTGTTGATTAAGGATCAAGTGAAATGAAATCCTTGACAACTTCAATCTTTTCTCTGTTTATCATGATGTTGCTTACTGGTCCAGTTGTGGGAATTTTTGTTTTCTTTATGTTGAGGAGTAATACATACTGAAGGCTGTAGTCTTTGATCTTCATCAGTAAGTGCTTCAAGTCCTCTTCACTTTCAGCATGTAAGGTTGTGTCATATGCATATTACAGGTTATTAATGAGTCTTCCTTCAATCTTGATGCTCTGTTCTTCTTCATATAGTCCACCTTTCTCAGATTATTTGCTCAGCATACAGATTGAATAGGTATGGTGAAAGGATACAACCCTGATGCACCCTTTTCCTGATTTTAAACTGCACCGTGTGATTACTACTATATAATGTTCAAGAACAAATGGGATTAAGCTATGGTAAGAAAGCGAGTTACCCGTGGAGCACGTTGATTAAATGGAAGGTGATATAAGGGTGATGAAATCTGAGGTAATGGAAGTGTGCTGTATATTGGTTATGTTGGAAATTACTAGTGTATATACATTTATCAAATCTCATTGAACTGTACAATTAAGATCTGTGTCTTTCATTATACGTAAATTTTATCTCATTAATTAACAAACAGCACGTTTTTTGGTGCAGCCTTAGAATATGAGTATAGCAGAAACACTAGTAAAGAAACTCAGTGGTGCTATAAGGAACTCAAAAGCTCTGAATGCTGGTAAGCAGCTCCATTTCAGAAGGCTCCAAGTTTGATTATGGGCATAATTCGTCCACACCTGAGCCTAGTTGGGGGTACCTAAAACAAGGATGGGGTATCCAGGAAAGAGAAAAAAAGAGTTTAAACTCAGGGACCCAACAAGTTGAATTGCCAGTAACCTAAATTTCTCAGTGAAGATCTATTAGTGGATTTTTATGTAGAAAACCACTATTCTGGAAACAATTCTGGCCATGTTTCAGATTCAAGTTTGCTCTTTATGCATTTTCTCTTAGACAAATGCTTCTCAACTCTGGCAGCAATTTAAAATCACCCAGGATTATTTTTAAAAATCCAAAAAAAAAACAAAAATCTATTGTCAAAGAGTAATGACACATGCTCTATTTAAAATAAAATCAAGAGAGATTTCTTGGAGGGAGCAACAGCTTGAGCTGGGGAGGCACTGAGTCTCACAGTGTGAAATCCAGCCTACTCTGCGGAGTTATAGGCATCCAGGCAATATTTTTATTGTTAAACCAGGAACTAACAACATAATATTCTTATAGGTTTACTAGTGATTTGTACAAGTCAAAGGCAGGTTAACAAAAGCAGGGGCTTTATAGTGATTGGTGAATACAACATATGTGGGTTTACATAATTGGTTTAAAGAGTCTTTGTTGACCAGTTACTTCTTGTTGATATGTGTGCTTTGTTGATTAGTTACCACTTGGTGATGTATGTGCTTTGTTGATTAGTTACCACTTGGTGACTATGGAGAATTTTACAGGGGAGTTACGAGACTATTGCAAGACGTTCATCTCTGTTAACGTAGCTTTCTTGTATGATGTAGGTCCCAGGAGTGGCTTGCATAGCTTGGTTACAAAGAAAACTTCTCCTTAGATACAAGATCAAGTCTGTTTGAAGGTACAAGTTAACAAAAGCAGTAAGTTATTGATCCCAGATCTGAGCTAGCAGTCCTCACCATCAAGCATCCCAAAATTTAGAACTTTCACACTATTTAAAAAAAATACCACCCTAGAGCAATTACTCAAAATCTATGCTGGTGAAATCTGAGTACTGGTATCTTTTAACTGATCCCCTTCTCCCTACTGAATGTACTTAATTGAAGACAGGTTTCACATCGTGGCTTTGGATGTTGTGATGGTTAAGGTTGTGCGTCAACTTGACTGTGTCATGATTCTCAGTGGTTTGGCAGCCATATGATGCGATCACTTCTGTGATGAGATTTGATATAATGTGATTACCTCCATGATGGGATCTACTGTGAGTGTCCAATCAGTTGAAAGGGAGTTTCCTTGGGCTTGTGGCCTGCATCGAACATAAGTGGACATTCTGGCAGGACTGGTGCACTTTTGCTCACTCTAGATCCTGCAGCTGGCTCCTGTTCATCTGACGTCTGGTTCTTCGAACTTGAGCTAGCAGCTTACCTGAGGTCTTGCCTGCTGATCTTGGGATTTGTCAATCTTTGCAGCCTATGAGCAAGAACCCTGCTCTCTGACCTGCCAATCTTGGGTTTGTCAGCCCCTGCAGCTACATGAATCAGGAGACGCTTCTATCCTCACCCACAGACTTGGGACATTCCAGCCTCTACAACCAAGTGAGCCATTTCCTTGATATCTCTAAATCTCTATATATATTTATACAATTTACTGGTTTTGCTTCTTTAGAGAACCCAGCCTCAGACAAATGTCAATCAGATATCAAATCCCTCTTTTCTCTTTTCTCTGTATACTGAGGTCCACATGTAGTCATTGTTCATGTTGTTGAAAAAAGTATTTCCAATGAATAAGCCATTAGTATTGCAAAGTTCTATCATGTGATCTCCAGCATCATTTTTATCACCAAGGCCATATTTTCCAATTACTGATCCTTCTTTGTTTCAACTTTCACATTCTAATCACCAGTAATTATCAATGCATGTTGATTGTGTGTTTGATCAATTTTAGACTGGAGAAGTTGGTTAAAATCTTCCATTTCTTATTTCTGGCATTAGTGGTCAGTGTGTACATTTGAATAATAGTCATATTAATTGGTCTTCCTTGTAGGCAATAGGCAAAAAGCAAAGATGTCACTTTGAGGACTAAGATGTGCCATACTAAAGCTGTGATATTTTCAATCACCTCATATGCATGCAAAACCTGAACAATGAGTAAAGAAGACTGAAGAAAAATTGATGCATTTGAATTATGGTGTTGGTGAATAATACTGAATATACCATGGTCTTCCAGAAGAACAAACAAATCTGTCTTGGAAGAAGTACAACCAGAATGCTCCTTAGAAGAGATAATGGTGAGACTTTGTCTCACTTTAGACCAGGGCTTCAAACCAGTTCTTTCCAGTTCAGTCATGGTCTAGGAAACCAAACCAGAACAGATCTGAATTTTTAAAAATTTGGGTGAACTGAAATGATAACTAGAATGGGAAAAATTACCAGTTAAAGTCCAGCTAGAAACCTAGTCTCCTTCTTAGAAAACAAGGGCAGCATACATGTTGCATAGCAACCAAGTCTCTTGCCCGTTGGATTTTGAGCAGAGTCAGAAACAGCAGTGCTCCACTCAAAGATTGTGGCGGACTGCTCCACTTTGAATGTATGTGACTCTCCACAGTCTTGCCGATAATCCAATCTCACACATCAGGTTTCAAGAAAGAGTTCATTATGCCTCTTCCAAGTCTCTTATTCCAGGGCTTCAACCCGTAATTTTTCCCATTCAGGTTATCATGCCAGATCACCCAAATTATAAAAATTTTGGACTGTTCTGGTTTTGCTTCGTCAGCCATGACTGAACTGGTTCAAATGCTTTGGGCATGTTATCAGGAGGGACCAGTCCCTGGAGAAGAGCATTATGTTTGGTAAAGTAGAGGGTCAATGAAAAAGAGGAAGACATTCAACCAGATAGATTGACACAGTGGCTGCAACAACGGGCTCAAATATGATTGTGAGGATGGCGTAGGATCGGACAATGGTTCCTTCTATTATACATAAAGTCACTATGAGTCAGAACTGACTCAATGGTACCTAACAACAACAACCATATACTGAATTCGTTCTCTATGATTTCTGCTGCTCTGCTTGTTTTTGGTGATAATTATCTGTTTAGGTTATAGCTGTTGCACACCGGAGCAATTACACAACCTATTTCTCTATGGATAATTGTTGAACTAATTACAGAACTACCCCATAGAGTTTCCAAGGAGTGGCAGGTGGATTTGAACTGCCAACCTTTTGGTTAGTAGCCAAACGCTTAACCACTGTGCCACCAGGGCTTCAATTACTGAGTTACCATACTTGCTGGTCTTCCTCCACCTATGTCCAACCCAACTAGAATTATTGAGGCTCTATTCCTGTGGTTTGATACCTGCAGACTTTATGTGAACAAGCTCTTTGAATGTAAAGTTGCCTGGAAAATCATAACCAAATATTTGATTTGTACCTTTTCCTGATTTTATTCACCCAAAAAGAATATGGAAAAAAGTACCACAGTAATTTTGCTGAAAACATGTTTGCAAAATTAACAGGAAAAAAGTTTTTTGCTTTTTTCTCATAACATGACTCCAAATCAGCTTTAAAATCACCTGCCAATGCTCATTAAGCCAAAGCTATATTTGAAATAGTCTGTTGAGTAGGAACGTGGGATGGCATGCCAAGTCTATTCTTTTATAACGCTGTTTAGAATATTTACACAGTTGCTGTTTTTAGGTGGGATAGTTCTGTAATAGAATTGGTCCTAAGAGCTTTCCAACACCTCCTCTTGTCTCTTAATTTTTTAAATTGATACTTAGCATCCTAGCCTCCTATTATGTGAGTAATTTGCATGTAACCACCAAATTAAATGAGAATAGCTTTCTTTGGTGGCACTGTAAATCAGGGGAGGAACTCCAGATCACAGTGTAAAGGGAGTCCCCTATGTCACCTGGAAGTGGGAAGAAGCTGACTGTTCATAAAAGAGGAGGTTGTTAAATATGGCATATCACTGTGCCAAGTTTAGACAATTTTCTTTTCACTCATGGCAATGTAGGCTTAGACACCTTAAAATAATTCTGTGAATTGACAAGTACTCATTCTTAATTCAGAGTAAACAGTTGATAAGATTGAGTTAATAATGAGATACAATCTGTTTTGATTATTCCCTGCCTGCTTAGGAATCAAAAGGCCATAAGGAGTGGAATGAAACAAGAAGTTCCTTTGGCATCTCCACGTGCCCTTTTCTTCATTGTCATTGCCACCTAACACAAGTCTGATTTATTCAGGTTTAAATCTGCATTCCAAGTGCTATTTACATTGGGAAAAGGTAATTTGCATGTCACCATCTGTGAAGAAAGATTATTAAACAATAAAGGATTAAGAGATAAACAGCAAAGCCTTGTAGCAATACAATGAGTCCAAAATATAAATGCTGAGAATCTCAAAGATTTAAGGGCTTCTGAATTGTTTTAGGGTACTGACTCTGTTGTTGGTATAGAAAGAAGTAGAAATTTATGCAAAAATTTTTTTGTTTTTTGACTACCAACTCTAGCATTTTAGCTTATTTTCTGATTAATATGATTAAATTTTAAGTTTTAATTTATGCTATGCTGATTTCATTTCCTCCCTCAGTTTAATAATGGCAATATTTTTAAATATTCAATATGTTTTATATAGGAAAATTTGCATCCTCTATAGTGCTAGAGGAGCCCTGGTGGCGTAGTGGTTAGGAGCTCAGCTGCTAACCAAAAAAAATCAGCAGTTCGAATCCACTAGCCACTCATTGGAAACCCCATGAGACAGTTCTGCTTTGTCCTATGGGGTCACTATTCAACTTAATGGCAACGGGTTTGATTTTTTTCTTTTTTTTGATAATTCTGGAAGGATTCCTGGGTGGTGCAAAAAGTTAAAGCATGTGGCTGCTAACCAAAAGGTTGGAGGTTCTAGTCCACCAATAGGCACCTTGAAAGGAAAGTCTGGTAATCTACTTCTGAAAAATTAACCATTGAAATCCTTACGAAGCACAATCCTACTCTGACACACAAGGGTTCGCCATGAGTTAGAGTCAGCTCAACAGCAACTGGTATAATGCTCCAAAAGAATTACATATCACTTTAACATTTATCCTCAAGGCCAATAATCTCTCTCCAATATTGATATATTATTAAATATTAATGATATTTAAGGTTGGAACAATAAGCATCAACGTTGTTAATGTTTTTTTTAATTTCTTTTTTCAAAGTTAATAAATTGCTTGCCTAATCATCCATTTTCACTTTCAGGAAAACCATTTATAAAATAAAAAATTAGTATTTTTGTGTTTCAAACATGTATTGACATTTCACAAACACTTTTATATCATTGATATCCTGTTACTCACGATGCCTATCCTAGACAAACTTTTCAGAGATGATATTTCCAGACAAAGTTAGGTGAGCATTTTACAGGCAGAAAAAACTTAATTTACCATCATAATCTGTGAATAGAGTGCTACTGGCTCTATTAGTAATAGATATAATTAGATATAATATTTTTATTATTAGATATAATTCCAGATTTTGTGAGAAAGTTCAGTAAAATTCATTCTCTGCAATGAAAATTGATTAAAAATTAACACAAAATTACTAAAATAAAAAGAGAACAGCAAAAAGGAACTTGATAAACATAATGTATATGCAGAGAAAGTATCCTCCTGGTCTCAAAAATGGGTCAAAATGTAGCTGATGGAAATTAAAATAGTGACCGTAAAATGTCAAAGTCATACTGATATAAGGTTTATCTCCTAATTTTATAATTACCAAACAAAAGGGGGATACCCAGTATTAATGACAGATACAGGCTTCCTTTTTTTTTTTTTCTATTAACAAGGTCTATAATTGTATAGATTTATTTATAAATTTTCTTGTTGTGAGTTTGATTAGTGTAAATTGATCAACTATGAGTACAACTGAGAGATCCCCTACTCTGTTTCTGTGCTAGAGGGTTACAAGTAAAATAGACAAACTGCTTTCAGTCTCTGATAAGTATAAATAACTCAAATGCCACTTCCCAATTCCCCATCTCCAAATATTTACATGGTTACCATTAGGGAGGCAAACGTATTTGGGGGAATGCTAATAACATTCATAAATTTGACTAATAAGTAGCAAAACATTAAGAGAAGATGTCTGTTAGCGCTAAGTACTGAAATACAATTGGGGAAAAGAATCACCAAAAGGATAAGGAAGATGTAAAGGAAAATATTTTGTTGTTGTTGTTGTTGGATGCCATCAAGTTGATTCTGACTCATAGCGACCCCATGAGGAAAGTAAAGTAAGAGTTGCCAATAGTGATGATGCAAACAGAATGGTCACTTAAGCTTAAAATATTCTCATCACATCCACCTGCAGATATAGGTTGGTGGTTGTTTTACGCTGGGTTCTCTAGAGAAACAAAACCAGCAAAGTGTACAAACATATATATAGAGAGATTTATATCAAAGAAACAGACCATGCAATTGTGGAGGCTGGAATGACCCAAGTCCGTGGATCAGGATAGAGGCTTCTCCTGATTCATGTAGCCACAGGGGCTAGCGAACCCAAGATCAGCAGGTCGGAAAGCAAGGCTCTTGCTCACAGGCTGTGAATATCAATGAATCCCAAGATTGGCAGGCAAGACCATAAGACCTCTCCTGATTCACGTAGCTGCAGGGGCTGGCGAACCCAAGATCATCAGGTTAGAGAGCGGGGGTCAGCTCATAGGCGGTGAAGATCGACAAATCCGAAGATCAGCAAATAAGCTGATAGCTCAAGTCCCAAGAACCAGAGGTGAGATAACAAGCGGAAGCCACAGGATCTGGAGCAATCAAAAAGCAGAAAGTCTACATATATTTGGATACAGGCCACACACCCAAAGAAACTCCCTTTCAACTGAGTGGCTACTCACAGCAGATTCAATCATGGGAGTGATCACATACAAACACTGAGAATAATGACCCAGCCAAACTGACACATAGTCTTAATCATCACAGTGGTGAATATTTCTACATACATAACTATAGGGGCTGATTATTTATTAATATAGACAATAAAGCACACAGGGGCCTCAGTCAGGACAACCTCTTAGACATAACAAAACACCTCATGGGACAAATTTCCTGGGTTCATAGGTGAAGGACCATAGACTCAGGGGACATCTATGTCAACCAGCACAACACAGTTCATAAATACAAAGTTCTGCATCCTTCTTTGGTGAGTAGCTTCTGAGTTCTTAAAACCTTGCAATTGGCCATCTAAGATACAACTACTGGTCTCTTCTCATCCAGAGCAAAGGAGAATGAAGAAAACCAAAGACTCAAGGGAGTAATTAGTCCAAAGGACAGATGGACCACAAGAACCAGAGCCTACATGATCCCACGACCAGAAGAACTAGATGGTGCCTGGCTACCACTACCGACCTCTCTAACTGTGAGCACAACAGAAGATCCCAGACAGAGCTGGAGAAAAGTTGTAGAACAAAAAATCTAATTCACAAAAAAAGACCAGACTTACTGGCTTGGCAGAGACTGGAGGGACTCCCAAGATTATGGTCCTAAAACACCGTTCTGAACTGGAATTGAAACTATTCCTGGAGAACACCATTCAGCCAAACCATAGACGGGCCCACAAAATAAACAGTAACACCCAAGAAGAAAGTGCTCCTTAGAACAATCAATTATACGAGATCAAAAGGACAACATTTGCCCAAAAGCAAAAATGAGAAGGCAGGAAGGGGTAGAAGATCAGGACGAAAGGAAATGGGGAAACTAGGATGGAAATGGGGAGAGTGCTGACACACTGTGGGGAATGAAAACAATGTCGTGGAACACTTTATATATAAAGTATCAAATGGGAAACTAATTTGCTCTGTAAACTTTCACCTAATGTAAAATAAAAAATGGTAATAATAGAAAGATATTCTTCACATTAAGATTCTGGGAGTCCAGATCAACTTGTTCTACTAATCAGGGAGGAGAAAAAATGAAGGTTGAATTTAATTTCCATCAATAAAGGATGTTTGTCCAGATTTTCTAGGCTAAGGGGCAGTGAAGATAGTGATCAATATCAACTTATTCTAGAATATTGGAGCTGTTGTGAAGAGAGGAACTGGAAAATGTTCTAAGCAGATTAATTTATAACTTTTCTTTGAAACACAGAGTAAGTTTTTCAAGCCAAAAAAGAGTCTAATACGTTAAGCTATAAAAATGTCAGCTTCCCTGGAGAAAGGAAAGATGAACTGCAAAGTTGATACTTTATGTGGCTATACTTCACAACTAGTCTTACAAATGTTGCTTCTTATATCATCTGTCCCAGGAAAACGTTAAGGAGGTATGCAAAATACAATCTTCATAGTAAGACATTCTTAGTGTTTTTATATATTTTCTCAAATATTACAGATTAAAGTCAAATGGTTTAGTTAAAATTTAGTACTAGTCCTATTTTTCCCTACAGATTATATTGAACTAAAAACAAAATAACCCACTCTTTATGTTTACATCATTGCAAAAACCACCAGGCTTAATAAAACACTTTTATGTTTGTGATGTTTAATACTACTTTTGGAGGAAATAATGCACATAATATTAATACCTGTCCAGATACTTTCATGCACACAGCCACTGACTGATGGATTATGTAAAGGTTATTGCTCTCAGGATGTTAATAGGAATTAAACGTAAGTGAATGATTGAATAAATAAAATGATAAGACAGCAACAAAAGCATATTACATCCAATAGTACATGGTGGATAAAATGGACTGGACTGCTATGTTTTGAGGAGATAGGAAAGGGACGTAAGTATAGGGTGCAAAGATATATATGACTATGTATTGCACTTTACGTAAGAAAAGTAGCTTTGCAGGATATGGTTGGTTTAGGGTATAATACCTGGTGCATCAGATAAGATGCTGACTGACGTGGGAAGGACTTAGTTTTTGAAACAAAAAATGCCAAAGCTGAAGCTCAGTTTATTGACTGGCTGGATAGAAGATATGGGCCAATATCACACCACGTCCCTCAAACTAGAATCACTATCTTCTCAAGTCAACTTGGAAAGAGATTTTAACCAAGAATATATGACTATTGATGATTGACACTCCTACATGATCACATAAATTCCTGTAATAGCTGTTATTACACAATACAATTAAACATATAGATCTTTAAAATATGTTCAATTTTCCTATCAAAGTTGGATATATTCAATTCAAGAAATCTTTTAAAATATTAACCAACAAGAAGTCATTTCTTCAAATGAAACTTTCATGGAAATGCAATATTTAAAACAGGAAAGTGCGAAGTTGATCAGATGAAAGTGTTATATAGGCTAGGAGGGCCAATCACTCATCATTTCCCACCAGCTCACCTCTGTCGTCTTAGGGGAACTCCTAGTCTCCTAGTTCTTGGTTGCCCACAGTTTTAAAACTACTGATTAGGATTCAGTGACAATCTAAGATGGGAATCTAATACTCGTGTCTGGTCAACCAATCACATTACAGAATTATTGAATTTGTTATCAACAGCCTATCAGGTTTCTGACCAATGGAATCATGAAGTTAATATAATTTCAGACAAAACTTAAGCAAGCCATTTGATGTTGTAGGTCTTATAATCAAATACACACTTTTCCTTAAAAAAAATGCCACATACACAGCTGAATGTACTTTTTACTATCTTTATAAACTTCTAATTGACAGTCACTCTTCAAATTCTAATATTCTAAAATTATATTACTCTATAGCATCCTGAAAACCACAGCAGTAATTTTAGGGGAAACACAGGATATATTTCCTGAAGAATGAAGTTAAGAAGCATGGATGGAAAAGCTCTCTTTTTGGTTATGAGATCAAGCACCTTTCCAATGTGGTCAACGGAAGCACTCATAGGTGGACGTTTAAAATAATATACTTGGTACTTTGTGTGTATTCTTACACAGTAGTGAATATCTAGATGTTTGTTTATAATAATGTAGTTAATCATTTAATGTTGTCCCCCTCCCTCAAGTATGTGCCCCTATACAGTCTGGATATGAGTGAATGGAGAATTTGTAGGATTCACTGTTTTTCTGTCTATGGAATTAAAATTAGTATACATTGGGAGGACATAAGAGGCAGTTGAAATTTCAAACTGTCATGGATTGAATTATGTCCCCCCAAAAATGTGTGTATCAGTTTGGCTGGGCCATGATTCCCAGTATTGTGCCATTGTCCTCCATTTTGTGATTGTAATTTTATGTTAAAGAAGATTAGAGTGGGATTATAACACCCTTACTAAACTCACATCCTTGATCCAATGTAAAGGGAGTTTCTCTGGGGTGTGGACTGCACCATCTTCTATTTTACAAGAGATAAAAGGAAAAGGAAGCAAGCAGAGAGTGGGGACCTCATACCTCCAAGAAAGCAGTGCCGGGAGCAGAGTGTGTCCTTTGGACCCGAGGTTCCTGTGCAGAGAAGCTCCTAGTCCACGGTAAGATTGATAATGATGAGGACCTTCCTCCACAGCTGACAGAAGGAGAAAGGCTTCCCCTGGAGCTGACGCCCTGAATATGGACTTCTAGACTACTTTACTGTGAGAAAATATATTTCTCTTTGTTAAAGGCATCCACCTGTGGTATTTCTGTTAAAGCAGCACTAGATAACTAACACATAAACTTAATTAACTGTGCCATTTAAAAGATCTTCCTGACCCTTGATGTGACCAAAAATATAGTAATTTCACCCATTACAAATGGAAGAAACTTATATCCCTTTTTTATTGACCTATTAAGCTAGTTCTTTCCGGTGCATAAACTATCTCTTAAAGGAAAATGAGGTGTTGTTTGGAGGAGGCTAAAATAACTTTTTCAATGCCTGAGGGTGCTGTTTAATATAATGAAGGAGTAATTTACAAAATGGTCAACTGAATCATTAATTTACTAAATGATATCCAATGACTCAAAAGAATAAACAAAACTTCTCAAAGATCTGAACTTATTCCCATGGCATAGTTTATGTATTAATAGACCTTAGCTTTTTTGCACAAGTTTAGAGAGGTCTTTATTACAAGCCCAAATGTATTTATCTCTATTAAAAAAATACTATACTGCAGGGCTAAAGAGAAGTTATTATGTGTTTAAATTTGAAAACTGCTTTACTGTCATTGTCATTATTATGATTATGCAAGTTTGTATTAATCTCCTAATTTTACTGTTGAATAAGCTGAGACACAAAGAAGCTAAGTTACTTTTCCAAGTTCACATAGTGAATTGGTAGCAAAACTGAAATTACTGCTACAGAGTCCTCAGTCCAATTCTTTGCTCACTAAATCACTCTGCCTTTCTGCTCTGTGTGAGGATTGTTTTACATTAATTAAAGAGCCTGGCCATAAACGCTCATTTACTCATTTTTGCTTTTTATAATGAAAAATGTTGTTGAATTGAATGCAAAAAGGAAAAAGAAAAAAAAAAACCTTTACTTTGGCATTCATTTTAGCCCAAAACAGCTGAAGTGGATGTTTTAAAACTTGGCAAAGACTGAAGTCTGACAGAGAGTAAACTCATGCCAACTTCCATCTGAAATTAAATGTTCTGCCAGAGTTATAAGCTACTGAAAAATGGGGCTGTACATTAAACTGCCATTTCAATATACTCTACCAATGTCTCATAAATACTCTTACTCTAATAAGTAAAAATTGAAGTTATTATAAAACTTACAGTATTTTCTTTGTGCTGGACTTGCTAGGTTAAAGAACCCTCATAAGTTCAGTCTTTTGGAGGATCATTAGTTAACTCTACGTGTATTTTATGCATTTTATTACATTCTTTTCTCACATGTAGCTTTCTGTTCCCATGTATGTTCTGAGCATATTTCCACATTTAAGTCTACTTTTACTAATATCCTGTTTTTATTTTATTTTTTAGATGAAATGATCTGGAAATATCTGTGTATGTTGCTTTTTTGAATATCTCCAAATATGTGTGTATGTATGGCATATGCCTTGCTGCCCACCGAAGTTTAACCACAAGAATCTTGTACTCCTGACTACCTTCTTCTCTTCACCAGAGGGGGAGGGCATATTTTTCACCTGAAAATTCCCTTAGAAATGAAAAAGGGCCTACTGGACCTATGAAATGTATTTGCCAGGAATTTTTTTAAATTGTTTTTTAGGTGAAAGTTTACAGTGCAAATTAGTTTCTCATTCAAAAATTTATACACAAATTGTTTTGTGATATTGGTTGCAATCCCCACAATGTGTCAGCACTCTCCCCCTTTCCCTTTCCACCCTGGGTTCTCCATGCCCACTCATCCAATTTTCCTGTCCCTTCCTACCTTCTCGTCTTTTTTTTTGGGCAGGTGTTGCCCATTAGGTCTCCTGTACTTGATTGAACTAAGAAGCACGTTCCTCATGTGTGCTATGGTTTGTTTTATAGGCCTGTCTGATCTTTGGCTGAATGGTGGACTTTGGGAATGGTTTCAGTTATCAGTTAGCAGGGTGTCCAGGGGCCATAGTCTTGGGGGTTCCTCTAGTCTCAGACCAATGTGTCATATTTTTTTTGTGAATTTGAATTTTGTTCTACTTTTTTCTCCTATTCTGTCCAGGACCCTCTATTGTGATCCCCGTCAGAGTGGTCGGGGGTGGTAGGTGGGCATCATCTATTTCTTCTTGGTTTAGGCTGGTGGAAACAGTGGTTCATGTCTTTTGGACTAATAATTTCCTGGTGTCTTTGATTTTTTTCATTCTACTTTGCTCTGGACAGGATGGGACCAGTAGACGTTTATCTGAGATGGTAGATCACAGTTTTTAAGATCCTGGATTTTACTCATCAAAGTAGGATGTAGAACATTTTCTTTATGAACTACGTTATGTCAATTAACCTAGATGTCCCCCAAAGCCATGGTCCCCAGAACTCAGTCCCACTAACTCAGTTCCTCAAGGTGTTTCAGTGTGTCTAGGAAGCCGCTATGACTTTGCGTTGGTCAAGTTGTGCTGACTTCCCCTATATTGTGTGTTGTCTTTCTCTTTACCAAAATTAACACTGATCTACTATCTAGTTGGTGCTTTCTTCTCCTCACCCTTCATCTCCCTCATAACCATCGAAGAGTGTTTTTTTTTCTGTGTATAAACCTTTTCTTGGGTTTTTTTATAATAGTGGTCTCATACAATCTTTGTCCTTTTGTGATTGACTTATTTCACTCAGCATAATGCCCTCCAGATTCATCCACAGTGTGAGATGTCTCGAGGATTCATCATTGTTCTTTATCATTATGTAATTTGTTTATCCATTCGTCTCTTGATGAGCACATACATTGTTTCCATCTTTTTACTATTGTGAATAATGCTGCAATGAACATGGGTGTGCACATGTGACAGCTTTTACTTCCATAAGATATATTCTTGGGAGTGGAATTGCTTTAGCCTATGGTTTTTGTATTTCTAGCTTTTTAAGGAAGCACCATATACTTTTCCACAGTGGTTGTGCCATTTTACATTCCCACCAGCTGTTCATAAGAGTTCCAATTTCCCTGCAACTTCTCCAACAGTTGTTATTTTCTGTTTTATTTTTTTCTTTTTATTCATGCCCGTAATGTTGGGGTGAGATGGTAATCTCATTGTAGTTTTGATTTGCATTTCTCTAATGGCTAATGATTGTGAGAATTTCCTCATGTGTCTGTTAGCTGCATGAATGTCTTCTTTGGTGAAGTGTCTGTTCATAGCCTTTGCCCATTTTTTAATTGAATTATTTGTCTTTTTGTTATTAAGATGTTCAAGTATTCTATAGATTTTAGAGATTAGACCCTTGTTGAATTTGTCACAGCTAAAATTTTTTCCCCAGTCTGTAGGTTCTGTTTTTACTCTTTTGGTGAAGTCTTTTGATGAGCGTAAGTGTTTAATTTTTAGGAGCTCCCAGTTACCTGTTTTATCTTCAGGTGTTTGTGCATTGTCAGTTTTGTTTGTATTCTCTTTATGCCATGTATTAGGGCTCCTGGTGTTATCCATCCCTATTTTTAATTCCACAATCTTTATCGTTTTAGGGTTCTATTTAGGTCTTTGATCCATTTTGAGTTAGTGTTTGGGTATAGTGTGAGGTGGTGTGTCCTATTTCTTTTTTTTTTTACAGAAGGACATCCAATTCTGCCAGCACCATTTGTTATAAGGACCATCTTTTCTCCATTTAATGGACTTTGAGCTTTTGTCAAAGATCAGCTGAGCATAGGTGGATGGATTTATATATGGGTTCTTGGTTCTTTTCCATTGGTCTATGTGTCTGTCATATCAGTACCAGACTGCTTTGACTACTTTGAATGTATAGCGTATTCTGAGATCAGGTAGTATGAGGTCTCTACTTTGTTCTTTTTCTTCAATAATGCTTTGCTTATCTGGGGCCTCTTTCCTTTACATACAAAGTTGATGATTAGTTTTTCCATCCTGTTAAAGAATGCTTTTGGCATTTGGATCGGGATTGCATTATATTTGTAGATTGCTTTGGGTAGAATTGAACATTTAAGAAGTAGAATTAGCAGGGCTGGAAAGTGAGGGTTGAAGGAATGGGATAATCAATGATCATTCTCAAGTATCTGCTTTAGGACACAGGTAGGTGTATAACTGAAAAGACTCTACAAGAAAACTTACTGGAACTAATAGAAAGATTCAGCAGAGTGGCGGGATACAAGACAAACATAAAAATCAGCTGGATTCCTATATACCAATGAAGAGAACAATGAAAAGGAAATCAGGAAAACAATATCATTTATAATAGCCTCTGAAAAATAAATACTTAGGAATAAATCTAATCAGGGGTGTGGAACAGACTTGAGAACCTAGATGTAAATCCATCCACCTAGGGTCACCTGATCTTTGACAAAGTATCGAAGTCCATTAAACGGAGAAAAGATAGTCTTTTTAACAAATGGTGCTGGCAAAACTGGATGTCCATGTGCAAAAAATGAAACAGGACCCATACCTCACAACCAAACGTTAGACAGGCTCATAAAACAAAAGGAGACTAAAGGGGCACACCAGCCCAGGGGCAAGGACTAGAAAGCAGGAGGGACAGGAAAGCTGGTAATAGGGAAACCAAGGTTGAGAAGGGGAGAGTGTTGACGTGTTGTAGGGTTGGTAACCAATGTCACAAAACTATATCTGTATTAATTTTTTAAAGAGAAGCTAGTTTGTTCTGTAAACCTTCATCTAAGGTACAATATTTAAAAAAAAATAAAAATAAAGGGCTAACTTCATTATAAAAGACAAAAATATTATATGTCTAACAGGTGAGGATACATTGAAATAGTGTTTTCTAATACTGATTAAATGCTACACAATTAGCTTTATGAGTTCTCTGGCCAATGCTGCCAATAGCCTAATGACTTAAAGAAGCTGAAAAGCCCTGCCATTCTTTTAGCCAATAAATGTCATCTGTGTCTTAAAGCAGACACTTGGGAGCAATCATTGATTATACCATTCCTTTATCCCTCATATTCCGTCTCTGCTAATTTTACTTCTTAAATGTTTCTTGACCCCCTTCCTTCTGCTTATCTCTACTGCCATTTTCACTTTCTTAATTCAGAACCTCACCTTGATTACTGCAACAGATGTGGTCTATATGAGGCTATACACATTTCCTTCCAATGTAATCTTTTCACGCTTCCAGAGTGATTTTTTAAACAGGAAAAGTCTGATTATATCTCTCCCTTGATTAAAATTTCCACAGTCTTTTATTGTCTTCATGATAAAATCTAAATAATGTTCTCTGTTATACAAGACCTTCCAAGACCTGGTAGGTGTCTTTGGCAATGTAAAAGTTTATTAAAACTCTGAGATTCAGGAAAACATCAGTGGCTGAAGAAATCCCCCCACCCTTTGTATTCCAGAAAATACCCTAACTGAAAAGAACACCCTTCCTCCATAAGACTTAGATAAGTCTCCCACATGCCTCCTCCTTTACCTATGATGAGGGCAGACAAAGACCTTCTAAATGCTGTGTCTCCTAAAAGATTACCTGAACTTCCAGTTTGCATTGATCCGTCAAGACAAAATGCTAGTAAATAACATTTTAGTTAAATTTCTTTCCTTCCTGCAGGCCCTTGAACTTTGACCCACCCTCAGCCTGAGCCAGCATAGGTACGGCCCTTCCTTGAGAATAGACTGGCTTCAGGATAAAACATTCTTTGATCTACTATCTTGTCATCCCACCCATTCATCACACTTCCTCACACCCAGTTCTTTTTAGCCTTGTTTACTCCTCTCTATAAAAGAAAAATCTTTTTGCCTAACCCTTGAGATACGTGCTGATGTTATGGTCCCAGCATTCTTCCTATTGAAGTAGTCTTCCTCTCTTAATTGTAATTGTCCCATCCAGCACTTTGCCATAGTCCTTTTGAACAAAGTTTCTCCTTACTAAATTTGGATTTGTTTTTTATTTGGCCCGTTCCACTACACGTTACTATCCTGACACCCTTGTGTTATACTTCACTTTGTAGTACTGGCAGCTCTTGTATATCCCTGTACATACTATGCTACAATGAAACTCCAAGCTCTGTAAAAATCTGCCTTTAGATCATTTTCCTTCTTGTGTCTGAAAAATTTATGTACATCTTTCAAGACAGAACAAAAGTATTTACACTCAAGGAGGCCTCCTTCTCCATCTGCCACAGGCATTGGTTAAGTATCTCTGATAACCTGAGAGCATTTGTATCACTGCATGAAACAGTGTAAAACAGTGTCTTACACCTTGGCTTTTTCCCTCAATAGATTGTGAAGTCTTTGACAACAGGGAGAATCTTATGAAGCTTTATAACCTCAGTTCCCTACAGTGCTTGGCATATAGTAGGTACACAGTATAAATTTGCTGAATAAATGAACAAATATTTCTTCTTCTGTGTGCTCTCTTAATTTCAATGTTCCTTGGTCTCTCATTACCTGTCCCTCACCTTGTAACAGATGCTGTCTGGTCAGGGTATTGTTCATGACTTGATTGTTTCCCTTGGTTAACAGGCAACAGTGACATATGCAGAGCCCTGTAAACTGCTGAGCTCTTTACTGACTTGACTTTGATAGATCTAAATCTGATTTTAGTTCCCTTACCAAAGCGAGACTCTTCTCTCTCTACCACTTCCCTTCAGCTAGAAACAATAGATCATTCACTAGTCTGTGACTATTCCTCATCTTTTCAAAAAGAAACACTTCACATGTTTCTATGAGACAATTTGCGAAATAATATCCTTAGGAAAAAATAATCACAAGTAATAATAATTTATTTTAGAGCAAATTGTTTGATGGGCCCTATTCTAAGAACTTTACATACATTATCTCATCTAATCCTGACACCAGTAAAAACTAGTTACCATCTGTTTGATTCCAACTAATAGCGATCTCATGTGTGTTGGAGTAGAACTGTGCTCCAAAGGGTTTTCAATGGCTGATTTTTTTGGAAGTAGAACACCAGACCTTTCTTCCAAGTTGCCTCTAGGTGAACTCAAACCTCTAACCTTTTGATTTGCACCATCCAAGGGCTCCCAATCCTGACCCAGCCCCCATTCAGTAGGTACTATTATTAACACTGATTTACAAATGAGGAAACTGGAGCTTCAGGTGGTTGAGCAGTTTACCTGACCAAGATCTTACAGCTGGTAAGGAGTGAAACAATATTTGATTCCAGATTGTCTGATTCCAAAGACTATGGTCCTAAGAGCAATACTATACTTATTGTAACCTAAAAGCTACTACTATCATCTTCCTATACCTAAAACGATTACAGTCCATGTGTCCCTTAATGTCCATGATACATTCTGTGAAATAGAACATCTTGTGATTTGGACGTATGAACACCGTGTTATGTATGAAGGCCCTTTCAGGCATTCACTTCCAGAAATGGGAGGTTTTGTCCATATTAAAAATTTGCTGGGATAAATAACCTCCCTCTGTAGTGTAGTGGTTAAGTGCTGTGGCTGCTAACCAAAAGGTCAGCAGTTCAAATCCACCGGCTGCTCCTTGCAAACAGTATGGTGCAGTTCTATTCTGACCTATCAGGTCGCTATGAGTTGGAATCGCCTCGATGACAATGCATTTGGTTTTGTTTTATAATTTGATTATCTAAGGCTTCAACAAATTCTTCTGCTGCCTTGACATCAACACTCGTAGACTCACCACTCACTTTCACAATTAAAAAAAAAAACAAAAACAAAAACCGTTGCTGTGGAGTCAATTATGACCCATGGCGACTCTAGAGGACAAGAGTAGAACTGCCCATAAGGTTCCCAAGGAGGGACTGGGGGATTCAAACTGCCCACCTTTTGGTTAGCAGCCAAGCTCTTTACCGCTGTGCCACCAGGGCTTCATTATGCAGCAAAAAAAGTTGTTTGGCGTACTTGAACCACCCAGAAAAAAAACCAAAAAAACAAAAAAGAAACCCGTTGCCTTGGAGTCAATACCGACCCATAGCCACCGCTAGCACTGAACTCCACATCGTAGTCTGGTCTGGGTTTTTCTGTAAGCATCTCCAGCAAGCTTCATGCTTGTTCATCGAGGTGCTGAGAGGGATTCATTTTTGTGTTTGATCCTCAATCCACATCGTTAGCAATTTCTCCATGTCTGATATAGGTCCCTTTCGCGTTTTTGTTAGCCTTGTAGCTTTCAGTGGAGCCGATCCTTTAACAGCTTGAAGAATTTTTTCTTTGTTTTTGAGGATCATCTTGATTGTTGAGTGTGACGTGCATAAATCCTCTATGTCCGGTTCTCTGATTGGGATTTCTGAACTCTATTATAACCTTGTGGGACCAGGGATACATACGCAGCCAGATGTTGCCTGAACGGACATTGTGCGTGCCTGATTGTAGTGTCAACACAAATGATTTGGCTGGAAAATTACAAAGGAGCCATAAAATATTACAGACGACTTTTGTTTTATATATTTTAGATTTTTTTAGTGGGGCTGGGGAGAGGGGAAAATGCTTAAAACCAACTTTCTCATTTGATTGATTATTATTATATTTTTTAAGCTTTTAATTCATCTATTTATTTTATAAGGAGCCCTGGCGGCCCAGTAGTTAAGCCCTTGGCTGCTAACCAAAATGTCGGTGGTTTAAACCCACTAGTGGCTCCATGAGAGAAAAGAACTGGTGGTCTGCTCCCATAAAAATGACAGGCTAGGAAACACTAGGGGACAGTTTTACTCTGTCCTATAGGGTCACTATGAGTCAGAATTGACTCCATGATACACAACAATAACAGTTTATTTTTGTAGCTATAGACTTTATTAGTTTAGTATCTTTTGTCCACTCCCAACCCCAATATTTCTTTAAAAGTTAAACTCTCAAAATTCTGGAGGAAAGAAACTGTTGAAAGCACTAGAATGGGATCAGTTGCAGTTTTAACATTCTATTTTTGTATTTTTGAGGTTTCAACAGCCCTTCCTTCCTCCCTGGATGGTTTGAAAGATTACTTTTTCAGCTAGCTATGTCACCACGGTGTATAATAAAAAAAGTATTAGAAGCACGTTTATGACAACAGAATCTTTTTTGTTCCGTTTTGACATTAGCAACTGAAATTGTTACTAAGAAGCACTGGGAGAAAAGGGAAAGATGACAGATGATCAACATTTACTTGGGGAATGGGGGATATACACAGTCAACGTAGTTCATTTTTACTGACCTAGGGAGACTCCTCAGAGTATAGCAGCTAGAAGAATAACATGGTCCCTGGGATGGAGCAGAAAACAAGGGACTTCCTCCCCAACTTGAAAATTTACCCATGGCCTCCAAGAAGATTCTAACCTTCTGATAGCTTTCTCTGACATTCTCATGTGAGGAGCATTCATATAATTCAGATAAGCATCGCTGATATTAATTTTATACCACATGCTCAGGGTAGGATTGCTGGATTCATCAAATACAGGATACTCAGTTAAATTTGAATTTCAGATAATGAATATCCTTTTATTTTTTTAGTGTAACTATGCCCCATGCAACATTGCACATCCCATGTAATACTTATACTAAAATAATATTTGTTGTTTATCTGAAGCTTAACTGGGTGTGCTGAATTTTATCTGGTTCAAGGGCTCTTTCAGTTTGTTTATGTAGTTTTTTTTTTTTAGCTTCTATGAGGACACACAATATGTAAGGGGAAGAGAAATACAGGGGGGAATTGAAATGTTTAAATTTTCATGAATCAATTTTTGAAGTCTGAATGAAGTTGTTAAAGACAGCATTTCACCACTAGGTGTTATGTATTTATAAATTGAAAGATATCAATTTCCTTCACATTTTCTATAGTTCTCTATGAAGTTTAGTCTTCAAATATGGTTTAAGTTTCCTGACTCATATTAACATAAATCAAATTGTTAGTTCTGTTAGATGTGCGAAGTTCGTCACACCCAAAGAGTGGGCTCTGTTGAGAATTCATTCTAGAAGGGGTGCTGCTAGCCTGGTATTCCCAGACTAGCTACCAGGAAGATGACTTTAGAAGCTGATTAGATTTGGTCTGGTAAGGTTTTACCTTTTACATCCTAAAAGGGTTTGTTTTACTTTGGAATTTTGTATAAACATCCAAGTTATTGTTTATTAATTGTAGAACTCAAGATTAGCTTAAGCACTTTGGAGCTGTTAAGCACTAATAAAGTAATGGTGAATCTTTAGCCACTGCCCAGTCTGTAATATACGGTTCAACATAAAACAATACCAAGAGGTAAAATAACAATAAAGACATCCAAAATCCTTATTTTTAAAATATTTTTAGAAATATCAAGTTATTTCAAATTTGTTCAAAATAATTAATTTTGGTCCCTCTGCTTTGCTGGTGTCCTAAACGAAGACTACCATCATGAAATCAGCATTGCTATTACACTATTTCACACTGTGAAATAAGCAATAAATTATTTACCAAGTAGTTCATACATACACATTAAAACGATCGAGGACTAATTATAGGTAACGTTCATTCATAATTAATGTATTGTATTTACTGTCTCTTTTCTATATGTCAAATTAGCTAAACTAAAACTGCATTTTTAATTTACCTATTCAATCTGTATGCTGAGCAGAAGCTGGACTACATGAGAAAGAACGCGGCATCAGGATTGGAAGAAGACTCATTTGCAACCTCCGATATGCAGATAATACAACCTTGCTTGCTGAAAGTGAAGAGGACTTGAAGCACTTACTGATGAAGATCAAAGACCACAGCCTTCAGTGTGAATCGCACCTCAGCATATAGAAAACAAAAATCCTCACAAATGGACCAATAAGCAACATCACGATAAATGAAGAAAATATTGAAGTTGTCAAGGATTTCATTTCACTTGAATCCACAATCAACGCCCGTTGAAGCAGCAGTCAAGAAATCAAACAACATATTGCGTTGGTCAAATCTGCTGCAAAAGACCTCTTTAAAGTGTTCAAAAGCAAAGATATCACTTTGAGGACTAAGGTGCTCCAATCCCAAGCCGTAGTGTTTTCAATTGTTTCATATCCATGTGAAAGGTGGACAATGAATAAGGAAGACAGAAGAAGAATTGACACTTTTGAATTATGGTGCTGGAGAAGAATATTGAATATATCATGGACTGCCAGAAGAACAAACAAATCTGTCTTGAAGGAAGTACAGCCAGAATGCTGCTTGGAAGCGAGGATGGCCAGACTTTGTCTCACAGACTTTGGACATGTTATCAGGAGGGACCATTCCCTGGAGAAGGACATCGTGCTTGGTAAAGCAGAGGGTCATTGAAAAAGAAGATGACCCTCAACGAGATGGATTGACACAGTGGCTGCAAGAATGGCTCAAACATAGCAATGATTGTGAGGCTGAGTGCAGGACAGGGCAGTGTTTCGTTCTATTGGACATAGGGACTCTAAGAGTCAGAACCGACTTGATGGCACCTAGCAACAAAAACAACAAAACTACATTTCCCAGAATTCTCTTCCCTGTAGGCTTAACATTGATTATAAGGCATTTTATAGGAGACCAGGAAGGCAGATAGTAAGCTCTGACGGTTGATGTAGGTTACCAGGCTCTGTAGCAGCTCACACAGTATGTTGTAGCTCATCAGACAGCTCAGTTTGATAGAATGCAGCAGCACTGGACCCTCAGTTCTTTTGGCTCTCTGAGATCTCCTGTATCTTGTCCAAGTCCTGGGCCAAGTGCAATGTCTTTCTGTGGCAAAGGCTGTCACCTTCTCCTGCAGCCACTATGGCATCAATTTTGTAAGTGGTGACAGACAGACACAGATTCTACTTTATCCTTATGGGTACCAGTAGCCACCCTTCTTAAGGGTTCCAGGGTGCCCTCGCATATCACAGCTTTCCCACTTTCCTTCCCAAATGCCAGTCTGGCCTACCTATGGACTGAGCAAGAGACAGTAAACTATTTAGATTGATCCACCATCTCCCACAATTGCTTCAGGTCTAGCTCATAAACAATCAGTATTCTACATCACTCATACTGTATGTTTCTCGGATTCAACCCTGACTGATACACTGTCCTTATAAGATTTTTGGTGAAAACATAGACCAGGTTTGTGATGGCAACGTCCATCCCAAACCATCTTGGTTCTGCATATTTTTTTCCTAGATTCCTAAACTCCATGATGATCCATTTCCAATGTTATTATAGGACAATCAGCAACAAACTATCACTTTTTTGTCAGAACTGATAATAATCAATCACGTTCTATTCTATTTTCACTGTGTGTAATTTCTCTATCTTTTGAAGGATTCATTTAATCTCTGCTATTATCTTCTGTCTATGACTATCTTCTGTAGTCCTGGAATTAATTTACTTGGAAATTTGTAAAGAAAGCAAAAGTATGATTTGAAAATAATATGAGCCCCACATAAAATAAACTACGTATTATTTACTCATCATCCAATGTATGTATATTCACCAAGCTACAAACAATAGGGAGAAATCCAGCAAATAAAAATTACTCATCTTTCTGACAAAGTTTTTTTTTTTCCCCAGCAAGACACCAAGAAGCACTTTTCTTTTCTCATTTTTTTTTTTCTTACCCATCTGGCTGTAGCAATAAACAGAAAACCTGTTCCTTATCTTGTTACAGATGCTGTCTGTTCAGAGTATTGTTTGTGACCTGACCCTTGCCCTTGGTTAACAGGCAGCAGTGACATATGCAGAGCCCTGAAAGCTGCTGAGTTCTTTACTAACTTACTTTGAAAGATCTAGATCTGATTTTAGTTCCCTTGCTGGGGGGAGACACTCCTTCCTCTACCACTCACCCTCATAACAACAGATTATTCGCTATTGTGTGACTATTCCTTGTCTTTTCATTTAATGGAAGCTTAATACATTAAAATGTTAACTTCATTTTTTTCAGAATTTTCTTCTATGCATACACATTTCTATTCCAGCTAAGCTCTTTGGGAGCCTTTGCCTCTGGAAAATTATGTCACACCAACAGGAAGCTATGAAAAGGGAATCCTTTTCTTAGCTTTTGCATTTCAAAAGGGTGATACAAGAAACTAGATGTGTCAATGGATGCCAGCAAGGACACAGGAAGCAAATAATCAGGCGTTCCAATTCCCCCATGACACCTTGGAAAGGCGTAAATCCCTTGAATTTGGACACAACCTTGGATAAAGGCAGGAGCCCCAAATTAGCTCAGATTGAATTTATGCCACTTGTGTTAGAATGAGGACTCAAAATTTAAAGTTTATTCCTTAAACATGTTAACTATTATATCATCAATGCCTTTATTCATGCTGCTCGTCCCATCTGAACATATTATCATCTGTATTCCCATCCACTTGGACATCTGAATGATTGATTCGTCAAAGCACAGCTTGGACTCCACCTCTTACTTCCCCATACTGCCTCTGCATCCACTTCATCCCAGTACCAGTTTACCAGTTGACTTCAAGTTGATTCTGACTTGTGGTGACACCACATTTGTGAGAGGAGAACTGTGCTCCATCAGGTTTTCCATGTTTGATTTTTCAGAAGTAGATCACCAGGCCTTTCTTCTGAGGTATCTCTGCATGGAATTGAACCTCCAATCTTTTGGTTAGCTATGAGCTTGTTAACATTTCTACCACCAAGGGACTACCTCACCCCAGTAGTGGTGTGTCTTAGTTATCCAGTGCTGCTATAACAGCAATACCACAATGAGTGACTTTAAGAAATAGAAATGTATTTTCTTACTGTTTAGGAGGCTAGAAGTCCTAATTCAGAGTGCTGGCTCTAGGGGAAGGCTTTCTCCCTCTGTTAGCTCTGCGGAGGTCCTTGTCTCTTTTCAGCTTCTGTTTCTTGGGTTCTTGGAGATCTCATTCGGTGTGGCATCTATCTTTCCCCATCTCTGCTTGCTTTCTTGGTTGCTTGTTGAATCTGTCTTTTGCATCTCAAAAGAGATTGACTTAAAACACACTCTACAGTAATACAGATTTCTTAACATAACAAAGAAACCCATTCCCAAATGGGATTATAACCATAGGTATAGAGGTTAGGATTTACAAGACATATTTTTGAGAGACACAATTCAATCCATAACAGGGTGACAAAACATCTGAAATCCAATAGCATTTTGTTTGAACATTAATTTTAGCACGTACTATAACTTGAGTTTTTTGGAGTCAGATGTAAGGTTTTTATTTTTAATAATTAATTTAACATACATTTATTGAAACCTACTCTTTGTTGAGGACTCCTGCTCTGAGTATTCATTTCAAAGGAGTTAACTAGCAGGAATTACATCTTCATCTACCAGTGAAAACAGAGGATTAGAAGAAGCCTGCTGTTGTTGGGTGTCATCGAGTCAATTCTGACACATAGCGACCTTATATGGCAGAGTAATACTGCCCTACAGGGTTTTCTACATTGTAATCTTCACGGGAGCAAATTGCCCAGTCTTTTCTCCTCTGAATCTGCTGGTGGGTTTAAACCACTGACCTTTTTGTTAGCAGCCCAGTGCTTAACCATTGTGCCTCCAGGGCTCCTTCAGAAGCAGTTTAAGAAGTAAAGGGTTGGGGAGAGTGTTGCTGTTTCTGAATTATAATCTTGCCTTCCTTTTAATTTCAGCATAAACTAAACAATATTATGTTTTTGCTCACTCTATGTGAAGCTCCTTGAGAGAAGGACTGTTGTTCCATGCTTTTGTGTAGCCACTTTAAAAGCGGAAATGCAAATGTATTATTGAGAAAGATAAATTAATATACCTATTATTACCCATCAATAACTTAATAGAAGTTAGTTTATTATTTTCCAATGAACAATAAAACTTTTTTGTTGTTGTTTTAAGCAGGAGGGATTGATAAGTAAATATGAACCTTGTGGGACAGTCTCTCACGTGGAGCCCCATCTCTGTTTGAGCAGCCACCTTATTAACAAAGGGCTATCATCAGGGACTAGATTACTGACAGGGCAAAGTAGAGAGGATAAGCAAAGTGCAAAATCTATTGTCCTCCAGTAGATTCCGACTCATAGCAACCCCATAGGACAGAGGAGAACTGCCCCATGGAGTTTCCAAGGAGCGGCTGATGGATTTGAATTGTCGATTTTTTGGTTAGCAGCTGAGACCTTAACCAGGGCGCCATGAAAAGTACAAAAGGAGTAGCAAATGGAGCTGAAAATTAACTTCACCTATTTTGAAAATCTGCCTGTCATCTAGTAAGCTTGAGTAGTACAAAATCCAATATTTGTAGAAAGTTAAAAAGTAAAAATAATAAATAAATATAATTGCTATTATTTATGAGTTACACCGTGTGTCAGACATGTTAGATGATTTGCATACGTTGCCATTATTGCTTACACAGCATCATGGGTTACTCATTATTTAGGTTATTTAGTTCCTATTTGCTTTAAAATATACATGTGGGGTCAAATTAACAATGAATCCTGCAGGGTTGTGTTCTACTAATAATCAAGATTAGACTCTAGAAATCAGCTTGCACAATTATCTTTTGTTTTTTGGAATTTGCTTTTTTTTTTTTTCCCAATATACTTCATATTTTAGAGCAGTTTTAGGTTTACAGAAAAATTGTGCAGAAAGTATATAGTTCCCATATACCCCTTTAATCCCTACAGTTTCTCCTACTATTAACATCTTGCATTCCTGTGGTACATTTGTTATAATCGAAAAGTCAATATTAATACATTACTGGTAACTATCATGCTTGGTAAAGTAGAGGGTCAGCAAAAGAAAGGAAGACCCTAAATGAGATGGATTGACACAGAGGCTGCAACAATGGGCTCAAGCATAGCAACCATTGTGAGGATGGCTCAGGACCAGGCAGTGTTTCATTCTGTTGTACACAGGGTCGCTATGAGTCAGAACTGACTTGATGGCCCTAACAACAACAACGAAATTGGTAACTAAAGGCCATAGGTTACACTAGGGAGTACTCTGTTATAAAGTCCTATGGAGTTTAAAGACTGCATAGGCTCATATATCCACCATTACAGTATCATACAGAATAGTTTCAATGCCCCAAAAGTGCCTTATGCTCCACCTATTCATTCTCCTCTTTCCCTGAATCCTGGCAACCACTAATCTGTTCGTTCTCTCTATATTTTTACTTTTTCCAAAACGTCTTACAGGTGGAATCATGTAGTATGTAGTGTTTTCAGACTGGCTTCTTTCACTAAGCAATATGCAGTGAAGGTGCCTCTTTGTCTTTCCTAGTTTGACAGCCCATTTCTTTTTGTCATGGAATAATACTCTATTGTATGGATGTACCACAATTCACATTGAAGGACCTCTTAGTTGCTTCCAATTTTTGGCAATTATGAATAAAGCTGCTATAAATATTCATGTGCAGGTAGTTATGTGGACATATGATTTCAATTCATTTTGGTAATTACCTAGGAGCCTGATTGCTGGATCATATAGTATGCACGTGTTTACTTTTGTAAAAAACTGCCAGAGTGTCTTCCAAAGTGGCTGTACTATTTTGCATTCACATCAGCAGTGAATGAAAGTTCCTGTTGCTCCACATGTCTACCAGCATTTGGTGTTTTCAGTGTTTTGGATTTTAACCATTTTAATACGTGTGTAATGGTATGAAATTGTTGTTTTAATCTGAAATTCTCTAGTGACATATGATATTGAACAGCTTTCCACATGCTTATTTTCCATTTATCTTTTTAAATATTTTTGTTGCAATTATACATCTATAGCACTGAATTGACATATTTAACCCAATCTCCCTCAGAATTAATCATCTGTATCCCATTTTCTTAGTCAAGAAAAAGTAAATCATTTAGTTTTTGTTAAAATTTACTTACATAAAAATGTTTAAAACTTGTATTTATAAGTTTGTTTTACAAACGAGGGAACAGAGTTCTCAGAAATGATGTAACTTGCCCAAGTCACATAAGTAGCAACCAGCAGACCTAAAATTCTAACCAAGGTTTGTCTGATTTCAAAACATTCTCTTTCTATTGTGTTGCTGTTCAAAATCAATTCTCCTGATGTAAACATTTCATTTCATAAAAAATACCTGTGATTATTATTCTTGTTTGTCCAATAATCATTTATGGAGCACTATCTTCTTGTAAGACAGTGGGCTGTAATTTGGGTATTTAAAAATGTTGTTTGTTGTGTGCAACCCTGTAGGACAGAGTACAATTGCTCGTAAGATTTCCTAGGCTGTAATCTTTACAGAAGCAGATCTCCCGCCTTTCTCCCCCAGAGCAGCTGGTGGGTTTGAACCACTGACCTTTTGGTTAGCAGCACAGCCCATCAGGGCTCCATTGGTTATAGGGCTCCATTATATAAAAATAGAAAGATATAATAACTGTCCTCAAATTACTCACAATTTCTAGAAAGTCATGATGCTCTTATTAATAGTAAGGCAGTAAGTTTATGTTAATGGTGGTAGAATAACTTGGAAAAGGATAGGGAGAATGGTTGCACAACCTGAAAAATATAATCAATGTCACTGAGTTGTACCTGTAGAAGTTGTTGAAATAGTGTATCTTTTGCTGTGTATATTTTCACCAAAAAGAAAGGAAATATATTTTAACTAGATTATTTGAGACCAATTGGCTTTAAAATATACTTATGGACTCAAATTAATAATGAATTCTTCCAACATTGTATTTTTCTAATAGTCAAGTCTAGACTCTAGTGATCAGCTTGTACACTTATCTTTTTAGATATTTTTGATGCAATTATATATCTGCAGCACTAAATTAACATATTTAACCCAATCACTCTGAGAATTAATCACGTCTATCCTAGTCTCTTAGTCAAAAAAATAATAATTTGTTTAGTTTTTTATTAAGATTGACTTAAAATCTTTAAAATTTAGTTTTCTTCTAAAATGCTTACTGATGAATATAAATGTTAACTAACAGTACTTCTAATAGAGTTTTCATAATTTGGAATTAAACCTAATATTTGAGTTAGTTGAATCCATTTAAAGCAGTTGCGGATTGAAACTGTGATAAAATGACAGGAATATCAAAATGTTCAGAAGTATTAAAAATGGAAATAACCTCATGAGCGTATTATCTAAGGATAGAATTCTTTAACCTGTGTTTTTATTCCATAGTAACTAATCTTCTTTTGTTTTTTTTTTAAAATGAAAGCAATTAAAGTATTAAGAGAGAACAATGCTGAAATACGTTAAGATTCCTCTACAATTAGCAGAATTCTTTGTCATTTTGTCAGAGCTGAAATAATCCCTCACATAACTGCTTAAACCCATGCCAAAATGTCAGCTGAAGCAAGGGCTTCTTTTTTTATTTCCCCCAGTAATCAGAATCCTATATAAATGTTAAACAGCGGCATTAAGCTAACTAAGAATATGACACAGAATAATTCCTTAAAGTGTTTAGCCTAGAGCAAAACTGTAACCTAAAAAGTTATTTCAGCACCTCCTTGAACCTAGCATGAACTACTGACTAGTAATAAGAGGAGACACACTGTGTTTTGGGTGGTGATTAACACTGAGGTGAACCAGAGCAAGAAAGAGAGGCAAGGCAACTTTTTAAGAGTTCTTGCCTGGGAGTTGGAAGTTGCTCCAGCAGTTTGCTGGACTGCTTTAGATAAACCCCTTGATCTGTCTTTATCTTGGCTGCTTTATACTTAAAATTATGAGAGCATTGACCTTATCTTACACAGCAGTTGGGAGTAATCGCTAATAAATTCACAGTAAAATTCTCTTAAAACATTGAGTGCTTAAATCATACACAGAGATGATTCTTTTCTCACTTTATATAATACCGTTTTTCCTCATGTTTTTGAAGCCATAATAAAAAAAAGTTGGAAAAATGACTTTCTTTAGGATGCTTTCATCTACAAGAAAATGAAAAGCCCAAATGGTTTAAACAATAAAAGGCTTTATTATCTCACATATCTAGCTGTCTGGAAAAAAAAAAAAGAAGTGTTGTATGAGGCCTGGTCAATCGAGTGACTTAATGATACCATCAAAGACAGGGTTCTGCTCGTCTTTTCTCTTTACCATCTCCAGCGAATTTTTCTCCTGGTCAGAAAACAGTGCAATATTTTTAGTCATCGTGTGCAGATAAAACAAAATAGAAAAGAAAAGCATAATTTTTTTTCTCTGTTTATTTGTTCTGAAGAATTAAAAAAAAAAAAAATTTCCAGAAACTCTTCATCCCCTCAGTTTTTTCACATCTCTTTAACCAACCCTAAGCCAATCTCTGCCAGAAGGAATAGGATAACAATGATTGGTTTGGTCTATGTAGAAGTAGAGGTGAGGTTATGAGACCTGGGACAGAAGTTCAACTCTGCCTCCAGGAAGAGGAAACTGGCTATTTGCTAATCAACCAAGGGTGTCTGCAACAATTTATTTGGCTTCATATCTTGTGTAATTGACTTGGATTCAACATAAATTATAAGTGATTTTTAGGTTAATAGAACTTCATACTATTTCCTGTAAGGATCCCTCTGATTGCTGTGGTCTGATGTTTCCAACCTGTAGATGAATGGGGGCCTGTGTTATCTGGAGACCTATGTTTTCCCTCAGAAACATATTATTCCAGGTTTTGGCTGACTGCCAAAAAAAAATGCTCTCATCTACTACTGTGCAGTAAAAATAATTTTAAGAGACATTTCCAAGCTAAGCCCTCTATGCCTACCTGTCTGCCATCTTTGATTGCTGTATAAATGTTAAGAGCATATGGTATATTATTCTTCAGTATTGCTTTACATATATTTTTTATTCTGTGGCTCAAATTGGCACCCAGCCTTTTCTCAGTACTTTTTCTATGTTCTCTTTGGAATCCTAATGTAACGAAAAGCATTTTTCTTTGTATTCTTAACACAATCACAGAGTACTCAATTTTCTTTTTTCTGGTCTTAATTGAAAGTTTTCTTTTCCCAGAAGACATTGCTTTCCTTGTCACTCTTTCTTCCATAGTGCAAGAAACTTAAATTGACAGTGGAATTAATATCTTTTTGACATTCAATGTTACATACAAATCAATTACTCTTTAACCACGTTAAAAATAATATCCTAGACAAATTCAAAGAGATGAAAAGCAGATTACTGGCCAAGATTCTGGGGAAGGGAAAATGGGGAGTTATTTCTTAATGAGAACAGAGTTTCTATTTGAGGTGATAAAAACATTTTGGAAATAAATAGCAGTGACGGTTGCATAAAAAAAATTAATTAATTAAAAAATACGTTTCAGATGCTTGCCATATAGTTATTGTTTTCTGTACTTTATTTCACTTACAAAAATTCTGGTGAATGCTTTGTCTTATTTAATGAAAATATTGACATCAGAGTTTTCCCTCTATACTTTAAGTCTTGCCGTCACTTTAAGTAACTTTAGTATGTGCATATGAACTAATCCTATATCTGATCTCTTACTCCAATGACACTCATTTACACTCTGATTTAGCCATATATTCCCATGGTTAAAAATTGTTATTAATCATAATTGTTTTCCTTCTGAACTATTAAAGTGTTGTCCTCTCTAATCACAACTTCTAATTTTTCCTGGTCTCTCATTTTGCCGTGACCTGTGCACTGTTCTTCAACCTTATTCAGCATTTCGTTCCTTTGACTGGTTCTTTCATCTCCAAATTTGTCAGTTTTCTCTTGTTGTCATTTTCTTCCCCATAAATCCTGGTCCTCATTCTCTATCACATCCCCCACTCTCTTGTCAATCTTCTCTTACAGAATTTGGTGGTAAATTCTTCAGATGTTAGCTGCCTGGCATAACTGCATAACTACAATACTGAATTCTCTCCTAAACTAACACAGTGCTGAACACAACTGCACATTTTGTTAGTGAACCTGCAACTTCATGATCTTGAAAAGTAAATAGACCTTCAATGCTGTGCAGAAATTCTTCTATTTCCCTAAATAGATCTTTCTATTTCTTATCAGCAGCTACTATTTTAAGCCATCTTTGCTATCATCAATTCTTCTATCCTATCACCACCAATGCATTCTTAGTAGATAATCTGGATATATTTTACTTCATAGAGAAAATAACACTCATGAATGACCTCAACCTTCTCACTACAAGCTTACAAATATAAATTTGTCTATACTCACCTTGCATCTAATTACAGTGGACAATTGTTCATATTACAACGGAGAGTTATGCCTCCTCCTTTTTAAGTTCTGGTTATCTACACAGGATCTTTAGTGGCTTTAAGCACTGAAGAATATCTGTTGCTCATCACCACATGAACTTTAAAATAAACATATTGCCATATGAAAATAAATAAACAAATAAATAAGATCAGGAACATCTAGCAAAATGCTTTTCCCCCTATGGTACCTTTTGAATTACGGTACCTCATCCTAAAATTCTGCCTGTCTGTGAAATATAAACACTAAATGTAAAATGGTGCAGCCACTATGGAAAGCAGTTTGGAAGTTCCTAAAAAAGTTAAATATAGAATTTCCATATGACCCAGCAATTCCACCCCGAAGAATTGAAAGCAGCAACTCAAATAGATACAGTACACCGATATTCATTGTAGCACTTCACAATAGCCCAAAGGTGAAAACAACCCAAGTGCCCATCAACAGACAAATGGATAAATTAAATGTGGCATAGACATACAATGGAATGTTATTCAGCCATAAAGACAAATAAAGTTCTGATATATGCTACCACACACTGAAAACATTATGCTAAAGTGAAATAATTCAGACACTGAAGAACAAATATTGTATGATTCCACATTTATGAAATATATAGAATAGGTAAATCTATCCAGACAAAAGAAGTCTGGTGGTTATCAGGGGCTGGGTGGAGGAGGGACTGGACAGTTAAAAACATATATCAAACACTCTCAAAAATGTGTTTTTCTACAGCTGCTTTACTGGTGCTCTGACCACAGCCTCACTATGCCTATTCTGCCTTTTCAAGCATCCACCTCATTAATTAAACTGCCTCCTCTGCATAAGCAGCATTTGTATCCAAATACCCATCCACTGATAAATGGATAAACAAAATGTGGTATATCCATACAATGAAATAGTATTTAGCTGTAGAAAAGAATGAAGCCCTGATACTTGCTACAACATGGATGAGTTTTGAAAATATATGCTAAGTAAAAGAAGACAGACTCAAAAGGACACGTATTGTGGCTTTCCATATCTGCATGTAAAGCAACAACTTTTTATATTTGAAAATAAAACAATAACAACATACCACTCATGGCTCAGTATCACCCTTTAGCTAGAGTACCACATGTTGTCTCAACTTAATAACCAAATATTGTAGAATAATTTTCCGTACTTAACTGCCTCTAATTTTACTTCTAAATACTCTGAAATAGGACTTATGTTTCTCTATTTTACTGTAGCTACTCCAATCAAGCTAATTAATCACCTTTATTTGTTAAATCTAATGAAACACTGATGATCAGCATTTTTTTTTAATTAGAAAACCTGTTTTATCTTTCTCACAATATCATTTCTTCCGTGTCTTCCTCCAATATATCTTAATTCTATGGATTCACTTTCCTCCATCATTCTTTAGAAGTAGATTTTCTTCAGAGTTTCATCTTCGACCCTCAATATTTTCTTCATACATTTTGGTGACCTCTTGAAATCCGAGGACTTCATATTTCTTGAAATCATATTTATAGGTAAACTTTAAGCCTTTTGATCAAGAGATCCCTATATGCACCTGTCTATAGAGCTTTCTTTTTGGAGAGCCTAGAAACAATTGTGAGATGGTTTAAGAATGAGGAAAACCTCGTCTGTAACTTTTGTTATTATTCCACTAATTTTTACTCTAGTTTCTAAGCTATATACTGACGTACATAGATACAGTTTAAAACAAAACTTGTATTGAAGTATCACATTTAGAGTATCAGTACATATATTAGCTAATGAGTAGAATGTCAGCACCCTTTTTTATAAGATATTTTCCAAAAAAGAGAGAAAAGTCGGCATGGCCTGATTATGTTTTGAATTCCAATAGGGAGCATCTAAAGAGAGACAGAACTGCATATAGGGCTATTTTTATCAGTTATATTGAATTATTTCTATAATTTTCTTGTTTCCATTTAATTGATTTTCTTTTCTCTAACACTAAAAAAAAAAAAAAAAAAACAAAGCTGACTGAGTTCGTTACTTTCCACACTGTCCAGTGAAGAACTGTCCAGTATGAAACTGACATCTGGGACAAGTGTAATCCCTCATTAGCCGTGGGTGAGGGGAGAAATCTTATGTTTCTTTGGTAATTCCCATGCACAGAAAAAGCTGAAATCAATTCATTAAGAGACCTTCTAAGAGATTGATCTCCCTGAACTTTCATTTAAAAAACAAAGGCTGAGAAAGGAATCATTAGTTCAACCAGGCAGGAAATTTCTTTAATTAGTTTCTAACTGTGCCATAGTTTCCAAAAGTAGGTGTACTTAGAAAATACATGGTTAGCTTACGGGTTTCCATGGCAGATTTACTGAAAATAAAAATCTAGAGGGATAGGACAACAATTTGTACTTTAAAAAAGGTCCCTGTAGAGTTTCTAATGCTGCTTGCCCACTAATAGTTCTTTGGGAAATATTGTATTCAAAATCTTTTTACACTGCTGTACCTAGGACAAAGGAGCCCGGGTGGTGCAGTGGTTAAAACCTTCTGCTGCTAACTGAAAGGCACCAGCTGTGCTGCAGGAGAAAGATATGGTAATCTACTTCCATAAAGACCTACAGCCTTGGAAACCCTATGGGGCACTTCTATTCTGTCCTATAGGGTTACTATGAGCCAACAGCCACAGGTTTTTTTTTTTTTTTTTTGGGGGGGGGAGGTGGGTGTCTACGATATATATTTCTTTTGAAATCTTGCAGACATCAAGCAACTGGCTCTCGGGAACCAATATATGCCACTTCATGTAGCCCAACAGTCTGTATTTTTGTACTATCTGTCTCCTTTTTCTGCATTTCCTATGAGTGAATGGCAGTTGGCATTATTTATTCATTTGCCTAAGACAGAAAATCAAAATTCTCCATGAAACTTTCCTTACCTTCTACATTAAATTAGTTATCTAGTCTCATCATATCTAACTTCATGTCACTAATGTGTGTTTAATACACTTTTTCTCCTTTATTCACTTCTCAACTTCAAGAAATGGTATTATCTCTGATTTTGGATTACATAAATGTCTTACTGAATCATTTTTATTCACACGCATTTGTGCCCTCCAGTTCTTTCTCCACACTATGGTGTGCTATTGTCAATTCCTTGATTACTGCCAATACATATTCATTGTCTCAAGATATACCTGAAATTTTTCAAACGGTGTGTAAAAACTTTAATGATTTAGTTCAATGGTCTTCATTCAGTAGTATATGTTCTTAAACAAAACAAAACAAAAACAAACCCTTTACCTTCTAGTGGGACTTGTAGTGACCCTATAGGACAGAGTAGAACTGCCCCATAGGGTTTCCTAGGCTATAATCTTTACAGAAGCAGACTGCCACATCTGTCTCCTGCAGAGCAGCAGGTGAGTTCTGACTGCTGACCTTTCGGTTAGCAGCCTATTGCTTTAGCCAGTTCACCACCAGGGTTCCTTAGGGACTACTTAAATACTTTCCAAGATGTATGTGAACATTGATGGTTTTAAAGGAATCAACTTTCTGACCCTCAAATTCTATGTGTATTTTTTCTTAACTTCGTGTAAAATTTCTTTTTCCATCTCGCATTTCATTATTGTCCTTTCGCCACTTGATAGGAAAAAAATGCACACAATCCATTCATCCACAATCTTATTATGGTACATTCCTTCACGGTATAAAGCTCTTTAGGGTTCCCCACAAAAATAGAAGACATGTCCCATCAGAGGTCTTACTGCCTTTTCTTATTGTAAACATATTTGAATTAAACATGAAGCATGACTTTAGAAAAGAGACACTTCACCCCTGCTTAGATGTTCTGAAGTCACATGCCCTTGTACAGTGTGTGGGCAGAGAGATTGATGGTAAGTTTCCTTTATGGATCCCATCTCTTTCATTCCCAAATTTCAAAGAAGACAGAGATCTTAAGGGGAAGTTTGATGAGGTAAGGAAAAAATGTTTTTTTCCTCCCACCTGCTTTTCTATATGTAATTCATTTTGGATATATTAATACTACTAAGAGCTGTCATCAGCTGCAAAGAAAAGCATCTTTAGAAAGATCAGGAAGTACATGTTACTGACACTGATACCTTTCAAAATAACCTGAATATTTGTTATCTCATTTCTTTTTAACTCAGTGTGCAATTTACGATAAGTTAATATGCTGAATTGTGCGATGGAAACTTGGATAAGGCTATCTATGTTTCCAAGAAATCTCTTCAAAGTTTATGTTAAAGTTAGAGTGGCCAAAGAGACCCTGTGCAAGATTTTGAAGCGTGAAATGGAACAGACACCATTGCTCTTGGAAGGTTGTCAGGCAGATAGCGACAAAGAAGTCCCCAAGCCCCAGCATGTCCTTGCTCTCCTGTTCTGCGTCTCCACTGCTGGCTCTGTTGGCCAGCAGCAGCCTGGTCCCCCACCAGGCGATGAGGCTTGGCAGCCTGCAGGCACAGAGAGGCAATAATTTCCTGCACCATGCTCACAATTGTTGTTATGCTTGAGCCCATTGTTGCAGCCACTGTGTCAATCCATCTCCTTTAGGGTCTTCCTCTTTTTCGCTGACTCTGTACTTTACCAAGCATCATGTCCTTCTCCAAGGACTGAACCCACTTGGGTGTCCAAACATTTCTATGATACTTCTAGGACCTCTGTTTCCCTTACTGTACTCTCACTGACACAGTTAGTTAATAGCATACTTTATTAATTATATAATGACATCTTGTTCTGGTAATATTTAATTCTCATCTGATTATATTTAATCAAAGATGACTATTTTCTTGAACCTATTACCAAAAATAAAATTATATATTAGTTGTTGGATGAATTACTTTTAAGAATATATACCATTTCTGTTTTATTAAATATGTAGGAAATGTTTGCTCTTGATGCATAAGATTAATGAAATTAATTCTGAATTATATACATGATTCTTAGCAATTCTTATTAAAAATATATGCATAAGTCAATATATTCACACTTTTTTCAAAAGCGTACCATGCCTTTTGTCATACTCCTCACTTTATAAATAACTTATAATTTTTGCCATATATTGCATTGCTTTATTACGAATAAACAATGAGGAGCAGCAAATAGAATGTTGTTATGGCCTCTTATAAAAATAAATAAATAATAAATTGTCTTAATCTTGAATTGATTGATTTTAGCAATATAGACCCAAAAATGATATTCTGTAATTTATTTCTCAGTGTCTTTTATAATATACCTCAAAACATGTAACATACATATTGAAAAATGAGGTCAGACATTCTCTGACAGAAAGGAATCTGATTTGGGTAATTCACTTAACAGTAAGGACTGGCTCTGCTAATTAAGGTATACGTGAGACATTACATGTAAGTTGAATGTGCTGAATATGCAGCCCCAAAGATTTTGACAAAAATATATTTAAAGTATATGACACAATTAAAGGATTTTATTAAAAAAAATTACTGTGATGGTGAAGGTCTATTAATATTAACAAAATATTTATTATCTTATACTTTTTGGAGTAAATTAGGAACAAAGTGTCTTCACGTGAAATTTTATTAGTTGCTAAAAGAATTGATGGTGACATATCTCATTCTAAAATTAAGTAAATTCATTCATACAGAATGAATTAATTGGAAAAAACATTCGCTTCATTACATAAAAAATAATATCCAAAAAAATTCACTTCTGATAAAAATTTAATAACAATGTTTAATATTTTTATATTGTTTCCAAAGATATGTCTAGAAGATGTTTCATATTTAGTCCTTTAACCACAGAAACAATTTAAAAATAATTCAATTGTTCATCATATTTTGTTTTAGAAGTGTGATAATCAAGAGAAGTATTTGAAAAATTCAAAAATATTATATTAATACAAATAATCTGTGAGAAAAAAATTAAAAAGCTTCAAAGATAGAAAGAATGATGTACATCTTCCCACAAGAAGAGCTTGTTCATGTATTTTTTAAATAGATGATGTTGGATAATGAACCCTAGTATTCAGATTACATTGTTGTTGTTAGGTGCCCTGGAGTCGGTTCCAACTCATAGCTACCCTACGTACTACAGAAAGAAACACTGCCCAGTCCTGTGCCATGCTCGCAATCGTTGTTATGCTTGAGCCCATTGTTGCAGCCACTGTGCCAATCCATCTCCTTTAGGGTCTTCCTCTTTTTCTCTCACCCTGTACCTTCCAAGCATGATGTCCTTCTCCAGGGACTGATCCCTCCTGACAACAGGTCCAAAGTATGCAAGCTGTAATCTCCCCATCCTTGCTGCTAAGGAGCATTCTGGTTGTACTTCTTTCAAGACAGATTTGTTTGTTCTTTTGGCAGTCCGCAGTATATTTGATATTCTTCGCCAACACCACAATTCAAAGGCGTCAATTCTTCTTTGGTCTTCCTTATTTATTGCCCAGCTTTTGCATGTATATGATGTGATTGAAAATACCATGGGTTGGGTCAGACGCACCTTAGTCTTCAAGCTGACATCTTTGCTTTTCAACACTTTATAGAGGTCTTTTGCAGCAGATGTGCCCAATGCAGTGCGTCTTTTGATTTCTTGACTGCTGCTTCCATGGGTGTTGATTGTGGATTCAAGTAAAATGAAATCCTTGACAACTTCAATCTTTTCGCTGTTTATCATGATGTTGCTTATTGGTCCAGTCATGAGCATTTTTGTTTTCTTTATATTGAGGTGGAATCCATACTGCAGGCTGTGGACTTTGATCTTCATCAGTAAGTGCTTCAAGTCCTCGTCACTTTTCATCAAGCAAGGTTGTGTCATCTGCATAATGCAGGTTGTTAATGAGTCTGCCTCCAATACTGATGCCCCGTTCTTCTTCATATAGTCCAGGTTCTCGGATTATTTGCTCAGCATACAGATTGAATAAGTATGGTGAAAGGATACAACCCTGACGCACACCTTTCCTTGTCTTTAAAACACGAAGTATCCCTGTTCTGTCCGAACAACTGCCTCTTGATCTATCTATCCTCATAAGCACACTTAAGTGTTCTGGAATTCCCATTCTTTGCAATGTTATTCATAATTTGTTATGATCCACACAGTCGAACGTCTTTGCATAGTCGATAAAACACAGGTAAACATCTTTTTGGTATTCTCTGCTTTCAGCTAGGATCCATCTGACATCAGCAATGTCCCGCTGCTATTCGTAAGGTTTTCACTGGCTAATTCTTTTCAGAAGTAGACTGCGGTATCCTTCTTCCTAGTTTGTCTTAGTCTGGAAGCTCAGCTGAAACTTGTCCTCCGTGGGTGACCCTGCTGATATCTGAATACCAGTGGCACAGCTTCCAGCATCACAGCAACACGCAAGCCCCCATAGTATGACAAACTGACAGACATGTGGGGACAGATTACATTAGAGAATTTTAAAACAGTGAGGTAACCATTTTATTTCAAAGCATCATTGTTCTGATACATTGGAAAGTTTTTCCTTTATATCTTATTGAATTTACTTAAAAGTTTGAGATGTCAACCTAAAAATATGTGAGTCCTGCAGCTTTTCAAAATTTTAGGACATACCTGAACATGAAGGTTTGAAAACAGTGGACCTGTCCTTTATTTACTTATTTTTATTGTGGTAAATATATGTGTGAGAAAACATTTATTATTTCAAAAATTTGTATATGTACAATGTACATGTACAATCAATGATATTAATTACATTCATCAGGTTTCCAAATTTTTTCATCACCCTTAACAGAAGCTCATTGTCCCCTAAGTACTGAGTCCCTCTTTCCCCTTCCCTTGTACCCACACCTGGTGACCACTAATAAACTTCAGCCTCTATAAACATATCTATTCTAGATATTTTATATAAGTGGGATCATACAATGTTTGTCCTTTTGTGACTGACTTATTTCACTCAGCATAATGTTTTCAAAGTTCATCCATGTTGCAGAATGTATCAGGACTTCATTTCTCTATATGGCAGAATAATATTCCTTTGTATCTACATACCATGTTTTGTTTATCCATTCATCTACTGATGGACATCCAGGTTGTTTCTACCTTTCGGCTATTATAAATACTGTTGCAATGAGCATTGGTGTACAAGTATCTGTTTGTCTTCCTGCTTTCAATTCTTTTAGGTATACTTTTCCATACCTATCTCTCACCACTGCCCTCTTCCCCAAGCCCATCTCTCATCCAGCCATATTGAACTTCTTGTGTTTCCAAAGTTGTCACGAATCTCTTTGTTTATCATGTCCTAAGCTTCCCAACTTCTTCTTGCCCACTCCCTATGCCCAACTTCATATATGTTCTTGTTGTTGTTAGGTGCTATCAAGTTAATTTTTGACTCGAGGTGACCCAATGTGAGAGACTAGAACTGCCCCATAGGGTTTTCTAGGCTGTAACCTTTACACGAGCAGATCGCCAAGTCTTTCTCTCACGGAGTCACTGGGTGGATTTGAACTGCCATAATTTTTTGGTTAGCAGCTGAGCACTTAACCTTTGTGCCACCAGGGCTTCTTAACTTCACACATGCTCCTTACCTACCACATGTAAATCTTATCTTTTTTGTTAGAGTGAACATATCATTGTCCAGGACACTGTCCATGGCCCACAAAGTAGATTAGGTGTCTCCCTTAAATACTCCCAACTATCCTGTCTAATTGTAGCATGTATATTGTGTTTGCCTGTTTACTAATTTAATATTCCAATAGATTATCAATTAAGGTTCTAACACAATTTCTGGAAAAATAGAAGGATTTCACTAAATGATATTTGTAAAAATAACTGAATGACTAATGAACAAGTGAATTAATGAATGAATGACTAATAATGAATGACTAAAACCTACAAAATTTTTAATAGCAAAACAATGGACTCCAAGTTAAAAAACTGTAGAATTTAGTCTAACTCTTGACTAAATCACTTGGTTTATTGTACTTAAGAAAACTCTGGTTGCGTAGTGGTTAAGACCTATGGATGCTAATCAGAAGGTCAGCAGTTTGAATCCACCAGGTGCTCCTTAGAAACTCTATGGGGCAGTTCTACTCTGTCCTATATGGTTGCTATGAGTTGGCGTCGACTCGACAGCAATGGGGTATTGTACTTAAAATATTATTCACATTCAAGTTTAGAAAAAAGTATTATTTAATTCTTAGAAACTATTACTTTTTCTTATTGTTTGTGAAATGATTACTATTAAGACCGGAATTAGCGTCTAAAAAACAAATACTATTGTTGGTTATAGGTAAGGTGGTTTTTAAATGACCTGCTACATATAAGGACACATATAGTTATATATAATAGTAGTAGTATAAAATATATGGCTCAATTTTATAAACTCAGGTAGTTTAGTAGTTCAAAAAATATGAGAATTGGCTTCCTGTAGGAACGGTGTAATATATCTAATGACATTTATGATTTGCAATAATAAAGATTGATGATATTTAGGGCTGCTTTCATTGATCCTGCTGTGATTAGATCAATAGAAAAGAGTCTCAATTTACATTACATAAGTAACAAAACAGAAAAATCAGAGCAATAGAAGTAAGCTATCTAGTGTAATTGCACATAGACTTTGAATTCAAGTAAAATCAACACTCAGCTATTGATATTTGAAAAACTGGTAAGGTGAATGTATGAAACATGATAAAAAAATTTATGAATATGATGTAATGATCAAATATTATCTCTAAGTAGAAATAACATTCAATTCCATCCTAGCAAAATTATTTCTTAGGATTTTGTGGTCATAAAATTATTTTTAAGTATTAATTAAATCAAGTTATAGAATTGTATTAGTATCACTCATCCTTATAATTAATGACAAAATTTACAGCTTTCATTATTCCCTCAATTACTGAAAATTTAATGTACAGGATTATATTTAGTCTATATATTAGTTTGAAAGATACTTGACCTTTCTTAGTCTACTCTGTAACACGTGAGCTCACATTAGTTATAATCCACTCTAGGACAACTAACAACAACAATAACAGTCTCTAAGTAAATAACTTGTGCTGGAAGGCATAACATTCCCAAAGGTTCAGACATTTCACAGGAATTCCTCCCCCCACTCACCCCTCTCCCATTGGAGAACACATTGTTCCAAATTGAGTGATTCCTAGGTCTTTGTAAGCCACAGGCTTGACATCAATCAATTTTAAGTTCCTTCTTTTGTTCTGGAATAGATACTTTAAGCAAGTCCTGCTCTTGACTGCACACAGTCTCCCTGGAAAATGCACTGTGTACTCCACTTCCACAGTCAGTTAAATCAACCATCAAAAGCTTCTATTAGCACCATTGAATTCATGAATATTTAGTTCTTATTGGCCAGGGAACACATTTTCAATGTTTATACTCCGCAATATATTTTGATAGATCACATGTCAATATTTTTCATAGAACGCTGATTAAGAGATATGGATACCACTTTGGGCTCCAGTATATGCTTGGTTTTATGGCATTGTTCTTTGATATAAAGGCACTTAGGAACAATTATGAAACAGCCTCCTAATATGCGTTACGATGTCGAGTATAAGAGATGTCATCCATTACATTTCAGAGTTCTTTTTTTTTTGAGTATTCTTGTAACTAATTGCTTTCAGGTGTTGGAATCTGGAATCATTATGTCTTTCCTTGAAAATGTGGTTGGAAATTTACTGCAAAGCCACTGTGAATTATGTACCTGATCATGATTTCCTTTTTCCTTTTTTATGGTTTAGTTGGAAATCATAGAGTCCGATTTAGGACTTCATGCTATGCATATTTATATCTGTCCCTTTTTTGGCTGTTTTCTGTATCTACTTTTTTTCCCCTTTCTTGCCTATTTTTAATTTCATCTATTTTTTTACACTTTATTTTTTTATTTTGTGTTTTAATGCTGTCTTCATTTTGGAAACAAGGTGTGATTTAAATTAATGGATTAACAATCTTTCAAAAATATTTTGATGCTTTATATTCCTTACTTGCTAATATCCCATGTGTGGAAATTTGCACCAAGTTCAACTTACTTCTGCCGTAAACTCTAAAACTACTACTGTAATGCATATATTATACATGAATGCATTTAGTATAGAGAACAAGTAAGACCAGAAGCACATATACTTCAACTACCTATCACAAAACCACAGGGATCTTACTGAAATCTTTCTATTGAATTTGGAACAAGACAAATTTTTTTGGAGAGGACAGCTAAAGAAAGGTCTCACAAAGTACAAGTAAGTTTTTGTCAACATTATCAAGGGTCCAATTTCCAAACTTACTAGTGCACAAAGGTGTCTTAGTGTACCCAGAATCAATGGAGAGAGCAAGTAGAAAGACAGATGTTTAAACCAAAATGTAAATGTGTTAACTGCATATGTGCTACATTCATTAAAAGTACACTAATTTATACAAAATAATTTTGACACTCTTCTTATACCCAAAACTGATTAAATGGCTGAAAACCTGTTTTCATTCATTGTGAGCATCACTCATTACATACAAATTTGACCTTCATTCTGGATGTGCTGGTTTTTACTCATTCAGACCATGAAGCAACCACTCTGAATATTTTCTGCACATTGTTCTTCGGTTAAACTGGTTTCTACCATTGGCCATATCTGTGGTGATTAAGACTATTTCCCTATAAGTGACCAAAAGCCACTGGAGATATTGCAACAAAAAGGGAAAGGGAGGTAGACGTGCTGGTAGATGTCAGAAAGGAAATGGAACCAGGAAACACAATGGTAGCTAGACAAATTAGACTAAGATTGGAATCCTAAGTTCAAATCCAAAATTCACTGAAGAAGGGGCTTGTTATGAATTGAATTGTGTACCCCCTACTCCTCCTCAATTTATGTTGAAGTCCTAACTCTTGGTACCTCTGAACGTGACCTTGTTTAGAAATAGAATCATTGAAAATATTGTCAGTTAAGTTAACATGAGTCCATACTGTAGTAGGGTGGGTCGTAATCCCATCTGAGCTGTGTTCCATATAAAAGAGGAGAAGAGACAGAGAGAGGCAAAACCGTCATGTGATGATGGAGTTATGCTGCAAGTCAAGGGATACCTGGGATTACCAGAATCTGTGAGAGACAAGATAAGATCTTCTCATAGAGCCTCCAGAAGGAACAGGGTGTGTGAACACCCTGTATTCAGACTACTACCCTACAGAACCGTCAGACAATAAATTTCTGTTCTTATAAGCCACCCAGTTTGTGGTACTTTCTTACTGTTGCCCTAGGAAACTAATACAAGGCTCATTGTCAGAGTTGAAGTCACCATAACTATGGTTAGGGAAGAATCATGTGCAAATATGACTGATGCCTATTGCAAATATTCGGGAATCATAACCATATTGGTGAAAACTGAACCTGTAAGAGTGTATTAAAAAATAGGTAAACATAAATATAGGTAAATTTTAAAATTTCACCCATTGCCTCGTTTAATTCATAGCTAAATCAATGTGATTTACAATGTAAAACTAAGATTGATTTATAGTGCTTAGGAGTTTTTAAATGAATTTTGTTGAGGTATAATTTATAAATAATACAACACATCCATTTAAAATGTAAAAAGGAAGAGTTATAATAAATGTGAACACGTGTTCCAAATGTGAACACATTTCCATCATCGCAAAAAAGTTCCCTTTGTCTTTCTGCATTCAGCAAAACCTCCCTCAAAACCTGGTAAATTCTGATCTGCTTTCTGTCATTGTAGATTATTTTGTCCCTTTCTAGAATTTCATGTAGACAAATTCATATAGTATGTATTCTTTTGAGAATAGCGTGTTTGCCCTGTATGAGGTTTTCGAGAATCGTCCTAGTTGATGTATCTGGATCAGTAGTTTGTTCTTTGTATTGCTGAGTAGTATTCATTGTATGAATGATACTAGAATTTATTTATCCTTTCTCTTATTTATACACAGTTCAGTCTTTTCTAGTTTTGGATCTATTATGAATAAAGCTGTTACAAATATTTCTATACAAATCTTTGTGTGGACATATGTATTGATTTCCCTGATTTTTATTTTTATTCTATTATTTTAATTTATTTTCTATTTTTATTTTCTTTTATATATGTTTCTATAAAACGTATATAAGAATTTTTTTTTTTTTAATATGTAAGAAACTGCTGAACTGTTTCACAAAGTGGTTATACTTTTTTACGTTCCCATCAGCAAAGTACAAGAGTCTTCTTGTTACACATTCTCAACAGCACTTGCTATGGTCAGTCTTCTGCCTGCCTGCCTGCCTGCCTGCCTGCCTCTCCCTCCCGCCCTCCCTCCCTTCCTTTCTTCCTTCCTTTTTTCTCTCTTTCTCTGCTTTCTTTCTGTCTGTCTCTCCCTCCCTTCCTTCTTTTCTCTCCTTAGATATTGTGATGTCTCCTGATATCACATTCTGATTTTAATTTACGTTTCCTTTATGGCTAATAAAGTTGAACATATTTTAATGTGTTTATTGGCTATTCATGTTTTGTTTTCTGAAATATCTCTTGAAATATTTGGCCCATTTATACGTGAAGTTATTTATTATTAAGGGCACAGGTCCTTTGACAGATATATGTATAGTGCATGCTTTTCTTCATTCTGTGGCTTACATTTTCATTTTCTTAACAGTGTCTTCAAAGAGAAGAAGTTTTTAGTTTTGATGAAGTGCAATGTATCAGTTTTTTTTTCTGTAATGATTTGTGCTCTTTGTTTCATATCTAAAAAATCATTGCCTATGCATCAGATTACAGTTTTTTTCTTCTCTTTTTTTCTAAGCAGGGTTTCTCAACTTTAGCTTATCGATATTTTTAGGAAAGGTGATTATTTGTTGTGGTTGGGGGCTGCCCTGTGCATTATCGGGTGTTTAGCATCATCCCTGAGCTCTAACCCACTAGATGCCACTAGCACCCTCCTTCTCCTACTGGACAACGAAAAATGTCTCCCGACATTGTCAAATGTCACCTGGGGGCAAAATTGGCCCCTGTTGATATTTCAATTTTAGCTTTAAGTCTATGATTCATTTTGAGATAGTATCTGCATAGGCTTTGAGGTCAAGATTGGGGGTTTTATTGTTGTTTTCTCCTATGGACATGCAGTTCTGTCAGCAGCAATTATAAAATGACTGATGCCTCCTCGCTGAATTGCCTTAGCACCGTTGTCAAAAACATTTGGCCATATATGTGTAAATTTATTTCTAGATTCTCTCTTCTGTTCCATTGATACATACTCCTGTTTTTACACCAATGTCATACTGTCTTGATTGGCTTTGTATTTGTAAGTTTTAACATCAAGCAGTAAAAGTTCTTCAAATTTATTCTTATTTTAATGATGTGGCTATTCTAGGTCTTTGCATTTCTATATAAATTTTAGAACCAGATTGTCAGTTTCTACTCTCTTGCCCTACTGCCCCCCCCAAAATGATACTTTGCTTTGCCTTCGATTAAATCTTGACACCTTAACAATATTTACTCTTCCAACTCATGAACGTGGTGTTTCTCTCCATTTATTTATTTTTTACTTCTCTTAGCAATATTTTATAGGTTTCACCTTATATGTCTTGCACATATGTGGTTAAATCCATCAACAGTAAGTTCAAGTTTTTTTATTTTAAAATTTCATTTAGAATTTTTATTTCTGATCATAGAAATATGACTAACTCTTATATATTTTATAATCTATGACCTTTTTAATTTCACATAGTTCTAGTAGCTGTTTTATGGAATTCTTAGTATTTTCTATGAGACAATCTTGTCTTCTGGAAAAAAAAAAAACTTTTATTTTTCCTTTCCAGCCTATATAGCTTTTATTTATTTTTCTTGCCTTAATGCAATGGCTAGAAGCCCTATGGTGTTTAGTTTTTGTTTGTTTGTTTGTTTGTTTCTGTTTTTTTAGCTCAAATCTAAGGTCCTGAATTCTAATCTAACAGATCTGTTCTAAGATTAAAGAAAACAGCCTCGTATGGGTTTCCTAATCCATACCTTTTCAGTGCTTGCAATGAGTAGAAACTAGTTTAGTATGTGAAGAGGAAAGAACAATTTTCTCTCCTCCTGTCCTTAATTTCTCCCCATTTTTATAAACAAATTAAAAAAAAAAAAATCCAAAGAAATATATGGGCAGTCTGTTAGGTTAAGAGGGCTCTTTGTTGAGACTAATGATTTAGTTTTGGTCAAATCACATAGTAGTTCGCTAGAATGTAAGATTGAATGAATAGAGAACCTCATTTCTCTGGTTCTTCATTGTGTCTCTGCTGCCTAGTACAATACCTGGCGCAAAATGGAAATTCAATAAATATTTGTGGACTAAAGCAAATGATTGTTATGAAATACTTCTGAATCTTACCATCATACAGAAAGGATAGATAGATGTTGAACTGCTAGATACTAAAGCAGTCAATTAGCAAAATGAGCCACACTGAAAGTAACAAGCCTTTATTCACTTACTGCAACAATGCAGGCAAGAGGCAAAAGCAAAAGGTGCTAACTCCACAGTGTTCCATTTCTCCCCATGGAATGGTACTGGGTGAGGGTCAGATGACATGCAGTGTAGATAGGGAGGGGGAATCATCTCACTGCTGAAGACTTCTGGACAAAATTTCCTCCTGCCGTTTTATGGGCCCAGAGTGAAGGAGTGGGATGGGGGGAGGGAAAGTGGGAAGGGCTAAGAGTGGAAAAGTACTGACTCAGAGTGGGAGAAAATGCCTCATCCAGGAGCCTCCAATAAAGAGACCTGTGAATGCAGGTACCTAGACTAGGAATGCAGATATGCAAAAGAGCAAAGCTGACCTGGAAGGGCCAAACCCTTGACCGTAACTCCTTTCAGAAAACTGTGGTTCATTGACTCTGCACCGAATCTGACGTGGGTAAGGTAGCTTCCTCCATGATGCCTGCCAGGTAAAGCCTTGTACTTGCTTATGGTCACAACTGAAAGTTCAAACATACAATTTTGACCCGGCCAGACTCCTCAGTAGGCATGTCTTCCTAAAATATGTAGTCATTAAATCAACATAATTTTTTAAAACAAATACAAGTTAATTCTTAAAACGTTTCCATGACCACACACATGGAAAGAGTGAGTATACAGTCTATATATTCTTTCTGTGAGTTGTACTTCGAAGCTTAGAGAATTCTTTAAAACACGAGATGGTACAGATTGTGTGCAGAAAATTGATAGAGTCTCTAGACCAATTACAAAAAGGTTTCAGTGGGGCACAAGCTTAGTTGATAAGATAAACTACAAAGGCTAGGTCAAACTGTTTAGACAGATACAGTCCCAAAGAAATGGGCTCCAGGAGGCCTTTGAACAGAAAGCCACAGAGATATGAGAAATTGCAAAGGAGGGGGATAAACACCCTACCCTGAAGGAGCGTAGAATAAGTAAACGTGTAAATTGAAGAGCAGCAAGTAGGGAGATATATTTTTGAGCTGTGTGTTAAATCTGCTATTTTTATTTGTTGTTGACACTGAAGTGTGTAACAATGCATCGGTATGCACACATATTGTGTTTTATGACTCTAGTTGCTTTGTATAGCTTTGTTGTATTAGAGTAATGTCGACTTTGTTGCAACCTGACATTTGTTTACCTGTTCTATACACCATTTCCTTCCTTATATTAAAAAAAAAAAAAAAATTGGTAAAAATGAGCTGTCATTAAAATAATAGATGTGCTCTACTCATTGACTTTCTTCAAAATATTGGTAATTCTTCAAGCCTGTTCACGAGTACATGGGGATTTTTTGACTTTTAAGTTTTGTATATTTATGAAAGTTTTAAAAAATATTTTAAAATTATTCCCTGTGAGTCTTTGAATCATTTGTTTTATGACTATTTATTGATCCTTTACAATATGCCAGGTGCTCTTCTATGAAGTGAGATATAGCAGTGAACAAAACAACGTCCCTTCTTTCATGAAGCTTAAGTATATGTGAGACAGACAGTAACCACACAAACTAATATGAGCTATAATACTAAATATATAAGTATTATGAAAAGCATAAAGCAAGGCAGTAGTATAAAGCATGATACTGGATGCACTTTTATGTCAAGGAAATTATCTGTAATGAAATGGTATTTGGCAGATGCATGAAAGAGGTATAGAATGAACCCATGCAAGTAAAAATATAAGAACATTCCAAGCAGAAGGAGAGGCAGAGGCAAAGACCCTCAAGAAGAATATACTTGAAGTGTTTAAGAAAGGCAAGAAGACCAGTGTTGCCCAAAGGGCAGAGCAAGGAGAAAAGGTAGAAAGTGATATCAGAAAGACAGGAGATGGATCATGCAGAGAATTTTTTTTTTGAAGCAATGACTTTTAGAATTATTCTGATAACTTATTGGATATATTTAATCAGGTAAATATATGATTTCAATAACTTTTTAAATACTCTATAGCTGGTGTGGATCAAGTTTACAGAAGAGGAAGAACAGAAGCATCAAAAAATTTCTGGAGGCTTTTGAAGGTATGAATGAGCAAGAAGGTGACTGAGTAGCGGGCAGCCGTGGAGTTTGTAAGAAGTTAATACATTAGAGATATTTTGAAATTAATCAGTAAGCTTTTATATTGGAATAAATATGAGACCTGGGAAATGAGAACTGTCAAAAAACAAAACGAAAACCAAAGTTCTCAGCCTGAGCAACTATGTAAATAGTAAGTAGGGCATTACTTAAAGTGGAGAACACTAGACAAATAATGTTTTTTGGGGAAAGGTGTCATGGAAACCAATATCAATTTTCACACGTCATACTTGAGGTTTCTATCTAAATACCCAACAAAATTTAAACTCTTGATTCTGGGATGAAAGTAGCAAAAGAGTAACTACAGATATAAAGAAAAAAGAGATGCTAGGAACCTATGGTACATCAACATTTGGAGCTGAGCTGGAGGTGACTAATCCAGCAAAGGAGGAAGAAAGGAAGCTGCAAGTCAGCTAAAAATGATAAGAGGGAGAGTGAGAAACTGGGTCAAATTTTGTCAAAGAATTGAGGAAAACAAAAACTGAGAATAGACCATCAGATTTGGCAGAATAAAGGTTGGTAGTGACTTGGATGGGAGAAACATCTTTAGAGAGATGGAGGTGAAAACCTTATTAGAACAGGTCAAGGATGATGGGAAGCATGTTGTTTGCCATCAAGTTGATTCTGACTCATAGCCACCCTATGTGACGGGTAGAACTGCCCCATAGGGTTTCCTAGGCTGTAAGCTTTATGGGAGCAGATGACCATATCTCTCCTGTGGGTTGGAACCTCTAACCTTCTGGTTAGCAGCTGAGTACCTAATCATTGCACCACCAGGATTCCTGATGGGAAGTGAAACAGTAGAAATAGTTGCTTTCCTACAACTCTTTCAAAGAATTCTGGAGGGGAAATACGGTCAAGTATGGGTGATGTTATAGTCATTCATAGTTTTGAAAAAAACTAGATTGTCTCTTACTATCTATAAAACACTGAGAAAGATACTACTTACATATTAATACATCATATGAGTTACACATACATGCACACACACACACACACACATACACACACAGCTAATTCTATTGTCTTCCTATTTTTTTCCTCACATTATCCCCCCAAATCATATTTCACTTAACTCTGAAAAGGAATGAATTACCAACAGGTGAATTTTGTTAGGTGTATGCTATCACATAGCAGCATTCAACTTCTGATGGACTGTAAAGACCATCATCTCTTTCATATCCCTCTTCTCTTAACCTTGTACTCTCCCTTTAGTAAAGTATACCTTATCCTAAATAATACTATTTGTTTACACACACTTGTCTTTCAATATAGAGAGTGTGGAGAGATTGAGTGATAGATCTCTGGGACGTAAGGCCCTAAAATTTGAATCCTCCTCAAATAGTAGCTTACTACCTGGGACATTCTTAAAAGGATTATAGGCATAGAGGACAAGGTTAGACACGGGATGTCTTGTTATTACTAGTGACTATTTCAGCCCCAAATCCCAATGCAGTCTTCTGATAAGCTCAGGGTTAGAAGTGGACATAGGGCTAAAACCAGAGTAAATCAAGCAGTATTTTTCATGTGTTCTCTCTAATTCTTACTCATATCTTGGCTTTTATGTCTTTCAACTCTGATTAAAAGAGAATCTGAGAAAAGCAAAATGAGAAAACAGAAGGAAGCCAAGCGCAAAAGAGTTTTTCCTGGTGTAGGATATTAAAAATCATCTCTTTAAGGCTCTTAAAAACAGGTCCGGTTAGAGTCCTTAAGTTTTTCCAGCCCTATAGCAAACTCTTACTTCTTAGAGATGGTGTGTAGGGCAGTGCAGGAGCTGTGTGCTTTCTTTAGTCACCTCCATTGCCATTGAGTTGATTCTAACTCATAGTGACACTATAGAACAGTAGAACTGCCCTGTAGGGTTTCCAAGCCTGAAATGTTTATGAAAGCAGACTGCCACGTCTTTCTCCCACGGAGGGACTGGTAGGTTCAAATCACCAATCTTTCTTTTGGTTAGCAACCGAGCACTTAACTACTGCACCACCAGAACTTGTTTTGAGTTGGAATTGGCTGACTACAATGGATCTTTTATCCTTCTTAGAGATTCATCCAGTTTTTAAGAGCCCTCAAAATATATAGTCACTTGAAAATATTAAATTTTGTCATTTCTACTTAAGTAGTACATGATTTAAATTTCATTTTACTTGCATGTAAGTCTAATTATAGAAATAGATTTTATAAATGTAATGTTTGCTTCGTTTAGACTATATACACACATATTTTGCAAAAACACTTGTAATATCTATTTTTATAGTTAGACTTCCATGCAGATAAAATGGAATCTAAATCATGCACTAATTGAGTTTTCTTTGTGGGAACATTTTTTACCCATTGCTTTTTTTTACATCTTAACTGAATAATTGTGTCTAAATCTTTGTGTGTCTGTAGTTATGACACCTCTTTCAATCTTGATATTACTTTTATGTACTTCTTTATTTTCTTTTCCTAAATAGTAAGGGGAGCCCTGGTGGAGCAGTGGTTGAGCTTGGCTGCTAACCAAAAGGTCAGCAGTTTGAATCCACCATTCACTCACTCCTTAGAAACTCTATGGGGCAGTTCTACTGTGTCTTGTAGGGTCATTATGAGTCAGAATTGACTCCATGGCAATGGGTTTTTGGCTTGGAAATAGTGAAGCAAAAGAGATTTATTTAGTAAATACCAATGAAATTCAGGTTGCCCCACAGAGGGGCAGGGTCTCTCTCTCCCTCAGCTAGGTGTATGGCAAAGCATTATCTCCCTTGGGACCAGGTCCCATTTCTTCCAGTAGTTCACCTCTGGTTTTTCACAAAATTGTAAACTGTTACTAATGTGTGTTCTCAGGCACCTATCAGCACAGTTCTGTCACTTACTCTTGGAAAGCTTGGCACTTAAACCTAGTCTGTTAATACCATGCGTTCGTGGCCTACATAATAGTCCTACTAGAAGATAGGTGTATGATCGGTGACAGAGGACTCTTCCCTGTGTGACCATGAGAATATAGGGTCTCTGTGAATCGGAACTGACTTTTGATGGCACCTAACAACAACATATGTCGCAGTAGAACTGTTTTCAATGGCTGATTTTTTGGAATTAGATCACCAGGACTTTCTTCTGAGGTACCTCTGGGTGGACTTGAATTTTCAATCTTTTGGTTAACATCCAAGAGCACTAACTGTTTGCACCACCCAGGAACTCCTCATAGCACCTAGTTAGGTATAATGCCTGAACAACAGTAAGGATTATAATTTTTCACATTAGGTAGAAGTTTTATCCCACTCTGATTCCTCTCTGTATATGAAATCTTCTTTCTCCATATGTCACTTTTTCTGACATCTTTTTCTTGTACTTTATGCTTATGATTGGCAATGACCATATGACCTAGACTAAGAATATCAGTGAAAATATTCTGACTGCTACAATTTTAATTCATTTTATAATTTGGGATTGCTAGTTGATTTTATAGAGTACAATATTACGAGACTTAAGTGAATAACATTCTTGGGGATTTGGGCAAACTATCTGACTGAATAAGGAAGTAAGAAATATACTCATTCAGTCTGTTTTTGTGATGAGGGACTTCTTATCTCCTCTTCTTGCTGGCTCTTTCTAAGTTTACAGTTTTACGTTTTAGACTCAGAGAACTATATTATTTATGTTATCTCTAACTTCTGACTACCTGTGAGATCTTGGACAAATATCCTAAAAATTCTGAATCCTAACTTTATCTTTTACTTTATTAATAAAATATTAATCACATATGTAAATTTTATTAATCAGTTAGACATTACATTATAGTTGCTGTGCTGACACTGAGGATATGCAGTTAAACAGAATACCACAGCTACCCTTCATTAAGTGCAAATTATAACATGGCTAAGAATATATGATTGCTATGAAAAGAAAATGAAAAACACAATAGAAGTTCAATAAACAGTCGTTTTCATCTTCTATATTATTTATAGATGCATCTTTAATGTGAAGGAATTTTTAAAGTTTTCAGCATTCAGAAAATTTGAACGTTTTCATTTTCCCATGACTTGGTTTCTTATCTTTGAGATTTTTGTCCTTTCTGCTGTATAAAACTATCATCAGTCAACGCTTGATTATGATTATATGGAAAAAAATATTAATCACCAAAGAACCAGTATATTCATTTTTATTTTAGCAATATTTCTTCTATTAAATTTTGATGAATAGGTAAAATGTATTACATCATATAAAGCATAAAATGTGTGATATGAAACCTGGATTGTTGTTCTGTTTCATAATTTATTAGTTACACGAACTTGAAAAATTTGTTATACTTTTCTGAGCAATCATTTCTTCACTGTGATGACGATGATGAAATCAACCACATCTACTTCGGAAGGTTACTGTGAGGATCACATGAGTTAATATACTCAAAAAGTGCTTTGCATTCTCTTGAGAACAATACATATGTAATTTATGGCACTAGTATATCTATGGAGCCCTGGTGGCACAGTAATTAAGACCTCAGCCACCAACCAAAGGTCGACAATTTGAATGCACCAGCCTCTCCTTGGAAACCCTATGGGGCAGTTCTACTCTGTCCTATAGGGTTGCTATGAGTTAGAATTGACTCGATGACAACAGGTTTAGTAAAAATACAGCGTTATAATGTTCTAGACACACTAAAATAAAAACAAATACTAAACTGTATAAGCCACTTAAATTTTGTTCAATTCTTCCAGTATAAGAGCTTTATTGAATTATGAGCCAACCTTATGGAGAAGTATGGTGACCGCCAAACCGACAGAACTAGCCAAAGTTACCTTATTTAAATCAAGACACCTTTTTTCCTTCTTTCCTTATCCTCCAGATGTCCACATCATTTCCATAATTCATTGTCTTCTAGTTAAAATTAATTATGTTATTTTATTATTTTTTCCAATTGTTTATTAAAATGATTTCAGCTTTGATACCACTGGAAATAAGCAACACAACATTTATACAATGAACTTTTTTAATTTTCTCCAGAAAATGGCCTACTTCCAATAGTTAAGTACTTTAGCTGAGGAACACTTTCTACTAGGAATTCCTCTTCTCTTTCTTCTCTAAGCTATTCCTGGTGATTTTTTTTAACCAACCCATTTACAGCTTATCTTTTCTTGAAAGCTTTCTGTAGTTATTCTATTCTAATTCACACGGACGTTTCTTTTTTTCTGAAATCTGTGGCATTTATGTAGATACTTCTTTATGATATTTCCTGTATTTCTGTATTGCTACGTAAACGCTGAATCAGTTGTTACTGTCTCTTATCTCTAAGTAGACTAAAATTTGAAAAATATTCACAGCTCTTACTGTGTGTGTGTCCAATTACGTGTAGGTCTATAGTGCTTATTTGAATAGAATTTGTTAAAAGAATAGATGACTGAAGTATTTTCTTCCCTACAGAGTCATTCAGACACAATCTAGAGATTTAGCCACATTGAGTTTTCAGTTATGGAAAAATAGCTTAAGAAAAGAAAAAGTGGAAAAGATGTGCATTAGTTAGTTTTATAATGCTGGCCTTTCAGTCTAGATAATTCATTTATACTTAGTTAAAATTAAACAGAGAGTACTGTCATTTACCAGAAATGTACACTGCTGGTTCTACATGGCTCCAAAAGAATAAGACATTTTTGAGTATTTGTCAACAAGTATCCCTGGAGGATTTGAATTGTGTAGTGATTTCTTTTGCTGTCATTTGATGCTTTAGTTCTATGAAGCTTTAAAAAACAGGCTGTGTGAAAGAGGCTAATATTGGAAGGAAATTCTTATGACAATTTTATGCAATTCCTGGATGTTTTCAGGAACAAAAATTGACTAAGAGGAGCTGTTCATTTCTGAGTCAGCAATTCAATGTCATATATTAATACTTAATATTTGGATGTAAAAAGTTATTTGTTAATTGATATCACAGTCAGGTAATTAATCATATTTTACCAATCTTTAAATTGTAGCAAGTAGGATAAAAGCTGCATTTGAAAAAAAACTAGAGCCTACTTTTAGGAGATATCATATTGTAAAACTAAATAATGCAGCTTTTGATACAATCCAAAGATGCAGCATAACTTCTTTCTGTTATAGTAAATTCTCAAGGTATCAATTCATTGAGTAACTACTGTTTCTCTTCACTCAGGCTCTAAGCATCTTTCATAGCCTCCCCTAAAATAGTATAACTGGTCTCCCACCTCTAACTGTTGACTCCTAAAACCCATCCACCACGTTACTTCAGAATAATCTTTACAAAACTGAAATCCCATCATTCTACTCCCTTGCTAAGTACTTTCGATTGTGTCCTTACACTTACAGAATACACTTAAAGCTCATTTTAATGACATTCAAAAAGACCTTTATGATATAACCCCTCTGTCTTCACCAGGCTCTCTGTTCCCATGTTTTTACACTCCATCCTGAGTGGAAACTGGTGCTAATCTACAGGCATCTGCGCATTGTGAGATGCTGGTTTATATCTCTGTGCCTTTGCTAGGCTTCTTTCCCAGCCTGCAGAGCTTCTCTTCCCCACCACCAGGTGAGAACATATTTATTGCTCAATATTTGGTTCAAGAACCATATCTGTCAAGCCTTTTATAATCCATCAACCTTCCCATGTGGAAGTGACTGCTTGCCACTTTGTGACTCTATTGTACTAGGTAAATATTTTTATCCACATGATGGTGAAATATATTATATTTATCTATGTAATTGTTAACTTGTTCAGCAAGTCCCTTCAGAACATTAACTATATATTATTATCTTAAGTGCTTAGCGCTTAACACTCATTGCTCAGTTGGCATACTTCATGTCATAAATTATAAAAAGAAAAACAAATTTAGTTTAAAATAATTTAAATAGCAATCCTGTAGTTCTCAGTGACAGGAATGAAATTCAGATCTAGGTCTGCTTTGAACTGAAACTCATAGTCTTTAGAAATGCTGAAATTTAAAAGTTTAGAACCTCAGATACTAACAGTTACGAAAGTTAAAAACAATGGGCGTGCTGAGAAAATAAAGCAAGGTTTTAAATTACCCTTTCTTCCCTTTCCCCATTCATTATTACAGTACTGAGAAAGTGTATGCCTGCACATTTTTTAAGTAACAAAAAACTGTGCTCCAAGGACCCTGCTAGAATATTCAACTAAGAATAGCAATGTCAAATGCGAGGAAAAATGAAATTCCTGTACTCAGTCTATAACCTGTATACCAAAAGGTTTTGAAAAGAACAGCGACTGATCACATGATACACACACTCTACGACATGACTTTTGTCTCACTTTTTGCTATTAAACTTCTAAGACTCAGATTATCAGGCACCATTCATTTGCCTACCTGCTCTACACAGCTCTTGCTGGGGACCCATGGAGAGCACATTTCTATGTCTTATCCCCTATTTGTGCTTTGTTGATTTGATTAACTGTTTTAAAGACTGATGCAACAGTTCTTCCAAAATTGTTTTGCATTGTGACTTTTCTCCTCCTTCCGACAAGAGGTTGAGCCATTCATCAACTCTTGAATCAGGACTGGCCTTGACACTAGATTTGATCAACAGAACACAACAGAAGGGACAGTGTGCTGATTTGGGGCCCAGGTCCTAAAAGGTCTTGTAGCTTCTGTTTTTGCTCTTCTGAGATACTGTCCTGAGACCAACAGGTAAGAAAGCTGATGCAGTCTACCGGAAGAGGTAAGGACACAGGAAGAGGATCACTGTACCATAACTGCCAGTCAGCAGCAACTGCAAGACATTCAAGTGAGGTTATCAGAACTTTCTAACTAAGGTTTAGAACCTTTAGCTGAGTGCAGTGCATGAGTGAGCTCATGCGAAACAAATAGAAAACCATCTAGTGAAACTGTAGAATCATGATAAATAATAAATTGTTGTTTTAAGACACTGAGTTTTGAGGTTCTGGTTATCCGGGAAAAGAGAGTTGAAACAGTTACCTTAGTTTCAATGCCTGAGGTAAATCAATGATTCCACACATAATAGATAAATGGGAGAAGGTTGTGAGAAATACTGCCTTAATGATTTTAAAACATGAGTTTTCTTCTTCTTGCTTTCCCATCCTGCCTCCAGGCAACCAAGCCCTTTCTCTTCCCTCTCTCTAATAATAGACTAAATGTAACTATTTGAATGCAAAGATATTTCCTAGCCTTGGGCTGAACAGGTATCATAAATAGACTGTGGGTGAAGAATAGGAGTGGGTATGATGCTCTGAGCTGGAATCCCAATATACAGAATTATTCTTGTTTGTGAATAGACCTCCCACTTACTTCCCTCTTTGTTTTTAACTCAAGATACTTAAATGCCAGAAATATAATTGCTGTTAACCAAATTATTTATATGCCAGATGCCATTGTCCTTCATCTGATTCCTCTTTGCTTTCTCGCTCTTATCCATTTCCCCTCTAGATATATGAAGACCATGTTTTGTTGGCTATCTACAAAATTGTGTATTATGGTTTATAATATGAGTCCTCTAGTCCCTAAGTCAACCAGAGTGTTTTCTCAGTGGGCAAAAGAATCTGGCCCACGTAAGAGGAGAAGGTGGAAGAGGAGGGAAAGAATGACATTTTTTGACTTTTCATATATATTACCACATGATATTCATAACAACTTTATAAATGAAAAGACTGAAACTGAAAATCAACTTTCCCAGATGTAATCAGCTAGTAATTCTTAAACTTGAGAATCAAATGCAAGTCTTCTGGCTCTAAAATATTAGTGAAACTTTGGGCAGCGTACAGATAACTCAGCCCTAAGTCATGTGTTTCAAAGACATTCTAGCTCTTGAACAGTTATGTCAGGGTTTTTGTCGATGAACGAGTATTTATGTTAGTGTGTATCTTACTTATCTAGTGCTGTTATAACAAAAATACCACAAATGGATGCCTTCAACAAACAGAAATCTATTCTCTCACAGTTCAGGAGGCTAGAAGTCTGAATTCAGGGTGCCGGCCCCAGGGGAAGGCTTTCTTTGTATGTCAGCTCTGGAGGAAAGTCCTTGTCATCAATTTTCCCCTGGTCTAGGGGCTTCTCAGCACAGGGACCCCGGGTCCAAAGCATGTGCTCTGCTCCTGGCATTACTTTCTTGGTGGTATGAGGTCCCCATGTGTCTCTGCTGGCTTCTCTCTTTTATATCTCAAAAGAGATTAGCTCAAGACACAACCCAATCTTGTAGATTGAGTCCTGCCTCATTAACATAACTGTCACTAATCCCACCTCATTGGCATCATACTGGTAGGATTTACAGCACGTAGAAAAATCACACCAGATAACAAAATGATAGACAATCACATAGTACTGGGAATCATAGCTGAGCCAAGTTGACACATATTTTGGGGGGATACAATTTAATCCAGTATGTGTATAATTATAGTGGATGTAGTGTGTATATAATTATAGTGGATGCTGATTTTGCTTCCCAGATTCCCACTTCAGAAACAAGGCATTCATTTCAACAGCTACCAATAGTGTTGGCTGTTGATGGCTTACTGCTGAATCACTCTGTGGACATTGTTATTGATGTTAAATGCCATTCAGTGATCCTATGAACAACAGAACGAAACACTGCCAGGTCCTGCGGCTTCCTCGCAGGCGTTGCTATGCTTAAGCCCACTGTTACAGCCACTGTGTCAATCCATCTCATTGAGAGTCTTTCTTTTTTCAGCTGACCCTTTATTTTAACAAGCATGATTTCCTTCTGCAGGGACTGGTCCCTCGTGATAACATGTCTAAAGTACGTAAGATGAAGTTTTGCCATCCTCCTTTCTAAAGAACATTCTGGCTATACTTCTTGCAAAACAGATTTGTTCCTTCTAGCAGTCCACTATTCTTTGCCAACACCATAATTCAAAGGCATCAATTCTTCTTCAGTCTTCCTTATTTATTGTCTAGCTTTCACATGCATATGAGGTGATGGAAAATATCATGGCTTGCATGAGGGGCATCTTAGTCCTTAAAGTGACATTTTTACTTTTCAATACTTTAAAGAGGTATTTTGCAGCATAATTGCCTAATGCAATATCTCCTTTGATTTCTTGACTACTGCTGTGGACATTACCCTTGGCCAAAAGAAGTTGCCTCAGCCAGGGTCACACCCCTTCCTAAGGGCAAAAAAATCCCCAAAAACAAAACCCATTGCCATCTAGTCGATTCCAATCCATAGTGACCCTATAGGACAGCGTAGAACTGCCCCATAGTGTTTCCAAGGAGTGGCTGGTAGATTCAAACTGCTGACCTTTTGGTTAGCAGCTATACCACTTAACCACTGCACCACCAGGGCAACCTACAAGTAATGAATGATCAATACTGAAGAATAAAGGCCCAATATCCTTGCCTCTATTCAGTAAAACTCTAAAGGGTCATCCCAGCTGCATAGCTACCGGCCACATTGCATTTCAATCTCTCTCTATGCCAATCATATTGGTCCCTGACATGGATTGAATTGTGTCCCTCCAAAATATCTCTCAACTTGGCTGGGTCATGATTCCCAGTGTTGTATGATTGTGTAATCTGATGTGATTTCCTTATGCATTGTAAACGCTATCACTATGATGAGATTATATGTGATCTCCTTATGTGTTGTAAATTCTATAACTGTGATGAGGTTATATAGATGAGGTTGACAAGATGAGATAGTGTCTTAATGCAATCTCTTTTGAGATATAAAAGAGAGAAGTGCACAGAGACACATGGGAACCTCATACCACCAAGAAAGCAGTGCCGGGAGCAGTGCGCATCCTTTGGACCTAAGGTTCCTGCGCTGAGATGCTCCCAGACCAAGGAAAAACTGATGACAAGGAACTTCCTCTGGAGCTGTCAGAGACGAAAGGCCTTTTCCTGGAGCTGATGCCCTGAATTTGGACTTGTAGCTTATTGGACTTTGAGAGAATAAATTTCCCTTTGTTGAAGCCATCCACTTGTAGTATTTCTGTTAGAGCAGCACTAGATGACTGAGACAGTCCCTTTCATTCATTTGGAAATTTCTTAGCCACTACTTTGAATACTTTTTCCCCTCCTATTCTATCGATTCCCTCTACCCCCCAAATTCACTGTATTGAAGTATCTGATTTTTTCCCCTTTATTTTCTCACACTTGGCTTCTTTATGCTAGCTTGTATATATTTTTTTCTCAAAATCTTTCTTCAGCTTAATAATTTCTCTTTGAATGTGTTTAATATATTATTTATTTCATTCATTTAAGATTTTAATTTAAAATAATTCTATTTTTATTTCCAAATTTCTCTCCAAATATGTTTCATCAACTTTGATAATAACTTGCTCTATCATACTTTCATTGACCTCTATATTTAAATATATTTAACATAGTTTTACACATGTTGTAGCTGGTGACCACATTATTTGTGGAACAGAGTTTATAGGCATGTTCTCAATGTGTTTGTTTCCCAATCATGTCTCATAGTTAGTGGTTTCTTTTATGGATTGCAATTTTTAATTGTACATCTCTATTCCTTGAATTATCATCACTGGGGAATCTTGGAGACCTGGCTCCAAAGGAATTTTCATTGATTATGCCAGGTGGTTCTTGAAAAGTTAGTTGAAGAACAGAAGCCTACTCACTGACAACACTGATATTAAATGACTGGAAAAGTGAACTTCTATTGTGATTGGACACTTTTATAATTGGGGTTTATTTTTTACAGCAGCTGGCAGTACATCAACTAATACACCTGGAGTTTAATTTTTTTTTCATTTAATTTTATTTCTTGTGGAAATATACACTGTTTCAACAAATTCCACGTGTACAATTCAATGACATAATTTACATTCTTCAAGTTGTGTAAATGTTTTCACTATCCTTTTCCAAATGATTCCATCACCATTAATGTACTGTTAATGCCCCCTAAGCTCCTCATCTAAACTTTCAAGATGTTGGTGTCAGTTTGATCCCACATAGATAAATCTTTGAGAGAGCATAATGCTCAAGGCAGATATACTTTACTAATTAGGCTAAACTGATTTTTGGTTCAAAGTGGGCCTCCAGGAAAACTTTTACTTTGAAGTTTAAAGATTATCTCAGGACAATAGTTTTGGGTTTTCATCCAGCCACAATGAGTCCAGAAGGTCTGGATTCCACTGAGAATTTGAAGTTCTGTTCATTTTTCCCCCTTTTGATCGTGATTCTTCTACAGGATCTTAGACCAAAATATTTAGTCTTGAGAGCCGGGCACCATCTAGTTCATCTGATCTCATGACATATATCAAAACTTTATTTCTCTTTCTGGTTGTATGTATGTGCCACATTTTGTTTATCCATTCATTCATTAATGGGCAGTTAGGTTGTTTCCACCTTTTGGCTATTGTGAATAATGAACATTGGTGTACATATATCTGTTTGCATCACTGCCTTCAAGTTCCCTGGGTACATACCTAGGAATGGGATTGCTGGGTTATATGATAGTTATATTTTTAGTTTCTTAAGGAACCACCACCATGTTTTCACAATGCTGCACCATTCTGCAATCCCACCAGCAATGGATAAGGGTCCCAATTTCCTCACATACTTGCCAACATTTGTTATTTTCATTTTCTTTTTTTTTAAATCTAAGCCATTCTAGCGGGAGTGATGTAATATCTCATTGTGGTTTTGATTTGTATCTCTCTGATGGCGCATCTTTTCATGTGTCTGTTGTCCATTTGAATATACTCTTTGGTGAGATCTCTGTTCAGATCCTTTGCCCATTTTTTAATTAAGTCATTTGTCTTTTCCTTGTTAAGTTGTAGAAGTCATTTGTATATTTTGGATATTAGGCCTTTGTCTGTTATAGAGTTCCCAAAATTTTTCTCCCATTTTGTAGATATTTTCTTCACTTTGTTGTCAAAGACCTTTGATGTACAGAAGTATTTAATTTTGATGAGATCCCATTTATCAAAATATTTATGTCTCAAAAAAAAAGTTATGTCTGTCCTGTAGAGTCTCCTGTTTAGAGAAGTTCTTCATGCATGCGTAAATGTCAATAATAAAGTGTATTTTAATGGGTAAGATAAAATCTATGAATATAAAAATACACATATATTCAAATGGATGTGTGATATGTTTTTCCAACCCCTAAATTTTAGAGTTTAGAATATTAATTTTACATAGGTAATTGTGTCTATAATAGTGATTTGTGTAAAAGTTTATATGGCATAATAAATATTCAATCAAAGTAAGTCCATGTCCCCTGGCTCTTTAGTAAGAACCAAGAAAAATGTTAGTCTTGAGGCTAATGTTCTCTCTTGTGATTGATGCTCTTTTTGAGAAAAATAAAGTAAAATAACTCTTGGTAGGCTTGTACACTTTTTCTCTTCCTTTAAGATTAATTATACACTATGCATGTCAGTTTTAAAGAATGACTCTTTGCAAAGGTAATTAACAGAGGAAATTGTTAAACAAGATTTATATTTTAATTGCTTTTGTGTTGTTGCTTATTTTTTAGTCTGGAGATGAAAAACTAAAATATTAGATAACGAATGTGTGTTACTAGCATCTAATTCTCAGAGGAGTTTGGCTAAAGAGATTGATGTTGATAACTTCCTCTGAAGATTAGTTGTTCCAATATAGATGAATGAGTATTTTCAAAATTTCTTCCTTTCTTGTTGCCATTTATGATTGTACACGTTCACATTAAGTTTTTGTTACATGCTTACCAAGATGCCGTTTATTAATCAAAGCATCATCAGAAAATGAGGCTGCGATGAGTTTCTTCTCTTAAAACAAAGGTGGCTTTTTTTTTCCTGTGCTAACCAGGCATATACCTGCATTTAAACTAGTATGCAACGTTTTGAGAAGTATTGTATTACTGACACCAAAACTACAAGCCACAAAAACGTCTTTCTTATTTTCAAAGGCAGAGATCAATGTGAATGCCATCAAAAGTGACACCAGAATCATACTGCTGCCTTTAACAAAATAAATATTTCAGTTTTAAAATAGTTTCTTAAGCCAGCATTAATTTTTTACTATATTAACAATTTAAGCTATGAATTTGTCTTTTAATATTAAATAATTACAATGATTACAGATAATAGTACTTTGTAAACATTAACAGAACTGAACCTGCATTAGATAACAGAATTGTACTTTCTATTAGGCAGAAATGCATGAGGAATTGGCAACATCACTAGCACTTAGCTGCACATTAAATCAGTGTCAAGAGATGGAAAATTGGTTACTAATCATTTCTTGTGCTAAAGTCATTCCTTTTACCCATTAATACATAATGATCCATACATGGATATTTGAATAGGTACTAGGTTGGGTTGGTATAAAGGATAATTATATATATATATATATTTGAATCATATATGTCTTAATTATATATACATATATAATATATTGGTAAACAATTAAAATGGCTTTTTAATTATTAAAGTGTTATTCAAATTTTATCCATGTATTTGAATTTTAAAGTGGACTCTGAAAAAATCATTATTTAACATACTGTCTAATAAAAATAATAGAAGATAGCCTGCTAATTAAATAGGTTATTTTTAACAGTGTCATCACTAAACATTTCTTCTGGAAATTAAATCTGTAATGTTTTTAAAAGTCTTAACTTTAATTGAGACTATATAACAACAAAGTGAACTTACGTTAATATGATATATATTTTTTAAGATTATATGACAAAACTATTTCTGAAATTTGAACTTTATTTTCTGGAAGATTCAGGGTTGACTGTTAAGGAATATTAAGGATAAGTGCTATCCCATAGAACTATATTTTGAATTCATATATCAAGACAGGGAATTGGCTTTACTATCATCATTATTGCCCTTTTGAAAATATTAATATGTTCAATTGCTAATTCATACTTCATTTAGTCAACAAGCATTTTTGTGCCAGCTATGTTCCAGGAATCTAGCTACACATCCAGAAACCACTCCATGCTTTAGTAAATATTCTATATATTAATTACTTCATGCAGTCCATAAAAATACCTCAGAACATAGAACATAAGTCTTATCTTCCAGTCATATTCATTAATTTATTCACTTTTTCATATGAGTTCAATGGCACATGACAACAATTAATTTGACAACTACAGTATAGCAGGAGCTTGCTATTTGCTTGTATTACAAATTTAATAATGATTATGATGATCGCTGTAATAATTATGATGATGATTATGAAAAAATAACATTTTCTAAGGGTTGATTCTAACCGATTTAGGAAAATTACTCTCATTTTAATAGCAGAACAATCCAGTAAGTTGGGTACTTTTATTATCCCCATTTCACATATAAGGAAACTGAGATTTGGATAGGTTTAGTACTTTACTGATGTCACCAGATACAAACTGTCTGATAGGTATTTGGATTCTACTGGTTTCATCAGAGGGCACCTTATATACAACATCCATCTAGAAGTTTCTTTTTTGGTACATTCACAATTATATTCCCTATTCATTTTGCCTTTGACAGTAAACAGGAGTGACATAAATCCTTTCTTTGCCACCAACAATTTGGAACTGAGACTGATAACCCAGCTTGAGAGAATAACATAACTATAATATTAGAAGCCTTAAAAAGCCACTGGAAATCTGGTCATTTTGCAATCATTAAAGAACAAAATACTCACTTTAAAATGTTTTCTTCAACCTGACTTTTCTAGCCACATAAATAGTTGGATTAAGAGCATTAGAAGTGTATACTCATCTAGTTTCAAAGAATACACTGATAGTGTCCTCTCCTCTACAAAGGATCACTTCAAAACTTTTCAAACTTTCCTTAAATAAGGTTAAAATTTTGATTTCTTATCATATTAAAAATTCCATAAATTAGGATGTTTTTCTTAAGAATCGTCTAAATAATCTCTCTTCCTCTGATTTAAACCATTGGCTTTTCTGATTACAAAGAAAGCTGAGGAAAAAGATCTTATATACATACCAAAACTTGCACAAAATATCAAGATTAAAAGAGAAAATCCAACCAGTCCTGCCAAGTTAGTTTTATCCTTTCAGCATATTCAAGGATGCTCAGTTGTTGATAATGTGTTGACAACCAATGGCTGTAGGTTTCAAGAGTGTAGACAGTGAGGGGTCTTGAATATTGTTATATATTCCTTACTAGATACATACATAGAGGGTACTTAAAGTTCATTTCCCAATGACATGGAAATACAAATAGAAAAGTTTTTCCTCCTGTTGAGAAATACGTTCAGTAATATATATATATGTGTGTGTGTATATATATATATACATATATATATATATACACACATATACATTGTCCAACTTTTAGACTACTTCTTTCACATATAGGTGTTTTAGAGGCAAAGAAAAAGCAAACAAAGAAAATAATGTCAATTTTACTAATAAAGATTGATATGAACCTAAATTAAAATATATGTATATATACCTACATAAGAACGGGAATTCCAGAGCACTTAATTATGCTCATGAGGAATCTGTACATGGATGAAGAGGCAGTTGTTCAAACAGAACCAGGGAATGCGGCATGATTTAAATTCAGGAAAGGTGTGTGTCAGGGTTGTAACTTTTCACCATACCTATTCAATCTGTATGCTGAGCAAATCATCCAAGAAGCTGGACTACATGAAGAGGAACAGGGTCTCAAGGTTGGAGGAACACTCATCAACAACCTGTGTTATGCAGATGACACAACCTTGCTTCTGAAAGTGAAGAGGGCTTGAAGCACTTACTGATGAAGATCAAAGACCACAGCCTTCAGTATGGATTGCACCTCAACATAAAGAAAACAAAAATTCTCACAACTGGACCAATAAGCAACATCATGATTGAATCCACTATCAACACCCATGGAAGCAGCAGTCAAGAAATCAAAAGACACATTGCACGGGGCAAATCAGCTGCAAAACACCTCTTTTAAAGTGTTGAAAAGCAAAGATGTCACCTTCAGGACTAAGATTCGCCTGACCCAAGCCATGGTGTTTTCAATCGCCTCATACGTATGCAAAAGCTGAACAATGAATAAGAAAGACCAAAGAAGAATTGATGTCTTTGAATTGTGGTGCTGGCGAAGGATGTTGAATATACCATGGACTGCCAAAAGAACAAACAAATCTGTCATGGGAGAAGCACAACTAGAATGCTCCTTAGAAGCAAGGATGGGAAGACTACGTCTCACATACTTTGGACATGTTAACAGGAGGTATCAGTCTCTGGAGAAGGACATCATGCTTGGTAAATTAGAGGGTCAGTGAAAAAGAGGAAGGCCCTCTGTGAGATGGATTGACACAGTGGCTGCAACAATGGGCTCAAACACAGCAACAATTCTGAGGATGGCGCAGGACCAGGCAGTGTTTTGCTCTGTTGTGCATAGGGTTGCTATGAGTCGGAACCAACTCGAGGGCACCTAACAATAACAACAACATACCTATATATGTACACACATACACACGCACACACACAAATATAAATATTGTAAGAGTATAAACTAGGGCTAAATGGGAAAAAGAAAAACAAATACATATTCATACATATACAAGCCAAGTTTTATAATTAAGTAAATGATTATTTTTAAATTATAAATTAACAAACATCCACCATTATGTTTTGTGGAATTGTCATGAGTGTTAAGAGGTTGCCCAGCAAAAGTTGAGATAATGAGACATGCAAAAGCAGAAGCAGCAGATATGCAATTAGTGCCTGCATGAAAAGCCAGAGGTTGAAATGAAGGAGTTGGCGTATTTATTGTCCTTCACAAAGCCTACACGAAGAGTTAAGTTTAAGGCCTTTAAAAAAACGGCTATATTTTGTCTAGCTAAGGAAAAATAATGAATTAATTTGCTAAGGGGTATGTTATCCTATTCCTAGCCGTTATTATATTTATTTTAATCATTATAATTTTGAAATTGTTTCGTCACACAAACATTTCATCAAAGTAGAATCAAAGGTGTACATGTTGGTGGAATTATTCTCAAATTCGAAATATATGCACTGGATATTTCTCTAGTTTAATTAATTTTTCTCTTCCTTTAGTGAGTGCAGTCAAAGAAATGCTCAAAATATATGCAAGTACAAAATGCTTTTTTGAAAGACGAGCAATTATAATGTACTATATTTCTGATAAATAGCAAAGATTCCTATTTTTGAGAAATTAATATGTTCCTGTATACTAAAAGAAAATTTTCCAATTTTTTTGTCTTTCTACTATCTTCTGTAGCTATATGTAATCCACCAATACCTTAAAGATATTAAAAATAATTTAATTATTTTGTGATATATAATAAATTTTGTGATATAT
>NW_004444031.1:5743947-5800859 GCF_000243295.1 Trichechus manatus latirostris
AATAAATTATGTATAATTAATACAATTGTATGAAACATATAAATTATTAATAATATAAAAAGAAGCCTTGACTTTTTCCATTTAATAACAATGATAGATGATAAATGTTTACATAAGAAAATCAGAATTTGTTGATGAAACAATTTTTAATTGACATTTGTATCATGCTTAGCTTGGGACAAAAGGCATATTCAAAAATGTAAAATAAAATTTTATTATGCTTTCTGACATCAAACAAAGAATAATTTTTTGCCCTAATATTTGTAATTGTTTTATTTTCATTTAAAAATCAATAACCTAAGTTAATATTTTGCATTTTAAATGAGAAGATGAAAAGTTTCAATTTGCTGTGATATTTAAAAGGCCAAGTTGGTTTTAATTATCACATATTTATTCTTTTAAGTAGTTGTTACTGTAGTTTTAGAAAACCTTGAAGTTTTTTTTTTTTCCTGAACTCAGATTTCAGTAGATGAAAGCATCTCAAGATTATTTGGAGGAGAATTTGCAGGATTATTATCACTTTATTTTTATCATCAATGTATTGTATTTCAACAATATAGCTTCATGTTTTTCCTATTTTTTGTTAATTATACTAGTGCCTGAGAAGCCCAAGAATAAATTTATTTTTTTTAGAATTTTTCAAAACCTTTATTGAAGTTTGCCTTACAATCAGAAAATTACAATATAAGCATATATCTTAATACATTTCAAAAATCATACATACCCATGCAACCAACATCTAGAGCAAAAAACATAATTTATTAACAGCTCTCTTATACTCTCTTAGATTTGTAATTTTTCTAGTGTAAAACAAAGTTTGCTGTCCTAGGATAAATTCAGTTTAGTTAGGGCGTGTTACCTTTTTGTGTATGCTACTGAATTCAGTTTGCTTAAATTTTGGTTAGGATTACTGTGTCTTCAGTTCACGAGTTAAACTGACTTGATATTACCTTTCTCCTTCTTTTTGTTTTTTGGCTGTTTCCAGATTTCTGAAGTTCTAGTCTTTATAGAGGATCCCTGGTTGTGCAGTGGTTAAGAGCTCCGCTGCTAACAAAAAGGTTGGCCGTTCTAATCCACCAGCTGCTCTTTGGAAATCCTATGGGGCAGTTCTACTCTATAGGGTTGGTATGAGTCAAAATCTGCTATGAGTCAAAATTGACTTGAGGGCAACAAGTTTGATTATTTGTTTTTTTTTAGTCTTCATAAAAGGAGGCCTGGTGGTACAATGGTTAAGCATTTGGCTGTTAATCAAAAGGTCTGTTTAGAATCCACCGGGGGCTCCTTGGAAGAAAAGACCCTCCCATCTTCTCCCATAAAGATTTCAGCCTAGAAAACCCTACTGGGCAATTTTACTTTGTCATGTAGAGTCGCTTTGAGTTGGAATTGACTCGACAGCACACAGCAACAGAAGTAATTACAGACTAAGTTGGACAAGAGTTCCTCTTATTCTATCTTCTGGAAGTTTTTGTATACTATTGGAATTATGTGACTTGAAAATTTATTTTTATTTATCAGTAAAATATTTACGCTAGGTAATTTCATTATTTTTTTGACTAGGTAATATCATTATTATTATTATTCCATTGTACTGCGGATAATTTAAAACATATAAATACTGTCTATAAATAAGCATCCACCACTCCGTCTGTCAGATTGTTGTACTGTGGTGGCTTGCATTTTGCTGTGATGCTGGAAGCTATGCTACAAATATTTCAAATACCAGCAGGGTCGCGCATGGTAGACAGGTTTCAACTGAGCTTCCAGACTAATACAGATTAGGAAGAAGGACCTGGCAGTCTGCTTCTAAAAAATTTGGCCAGGGAAAACCGTATGAATAGCAGCAGAACATTGTCCAATATAGTGCTGGAAGATAAGCTCCTCAGGTTGGAAGTCACTCAAAGTAAAACTGGCAAAGAGCTGCCTCCTCAAAATTGAGCTGACTAGAATGATGTCAGTGGAGTCAAGCTTTTGGGGCCTTCATTTGCTGATGTGGCATGACTTAAAATGAGAAGAAACATCTGCAAACATCCATTAATAATCAGAACTTGGAACGTACAAAGCATGAATCTAGGAAAACTGGAAGTCATCAAAAAGGAAATGGAACACATAAAGATCAATATTCTAGGCATTAGTGAACTGACATGGACTAGTGCTGGCCATTTTGAATCAGACAATCATCTGACCTAATATGGTGGGAATGACAAATTGAAGAGGAATGGCATCTCATTCATGGTCAAAAGAATATTTCAAGACCTATCCTAAAGTACAACACTGTCTGTGATTGGACAATATCCATATGCCTAATAGGAAGACCTGTTAATACGACTATTATTCAAGTTTACACACCAATTACTAAGGCCAAAGATGAAGAAATTGAAGATTTCTACCAACTTCTGTACTCTGAAATTGATAAAACATGCAATCAAAATGCATTGATAATTACTGGTAATTAGAATATGAAAGTTGGAAACAAAGAAGAAGGATCAATATTTGGAAAATAGAGCTTTGGTGATAGAAACGCTGCCACAGATCGCATGACAGATTTGCAAGACCAACGATTTCTTCATTGTAAATACCTTTTTTCAACAACATAAATGGCAACTATACATGTGGACTTCACCAGATGGAATACACAGGAATCAAATCGACTATATCTGTAGCAAGAGATGATGAAGCTCAATATCATCAGTCAGAACAAGGCCAAAGACCGACTGCAGAACAGACTATCAATTGCTCAGCTGCAAATTCAAGTTGAAACTGAAGAAAATTAGAGCAAGTCCACAAGAGCCAAAATACAACCTTGAGTATATCCCACTTCAATTTAGAGTCCATCTCAAGAATAGATTTGATGCATAAACACTAGTGACCGAAGACCAGACGAGCTGTGGAATGACTTCAAGAGCATCATACATGAAGAAATCAAGAGGTCAGTAAAAAGACAAGAAAGAAAAAAAAGACCAAAATGGATGTCAGATGAGACTCTGAAACTTGCTCTTTAAGGTAGAGTAGCTAACGTGAAAGGAAGAAATGATGACGTAAAAGAGCTGAACAGAAGGTTTCAATGGGCGGCTCGAGAAGACAAAGTAAAGTATTATAATGAAATGTGCAAAGACCTAGAGTTAAAAAATCAAAAGGGAAGAACATGCTCAGAATTTCTCAAGCTGAAAAAATTGAAGAAAAAATTCAAGCCTCGAGTTGCAATATTGAAGGATTCTAGGGGGAAAACATTGAACGAAGCAGGAAGCATCAAAAGAAGACGGAAGGAATACACAGAGACACTATACCAAAAAAAAAAAACAAAAAAAACAAACTGGTCGATGTCAATCATTTCAGGAGGTAGCATATGATCAAGAACAGACGGTACTGAAGGAAGAAGTCCAAGCTGCACTGAAGGTATTGGTGTAAAACAAGACTCCAGGAATTGATGGAATACCAACTGAGATGTTTCAACAAATGGATGAAGCATTGGAGGTGCTCAGTCGTCTATGCTAAGAAATTTGGAAGACAGCTACCTGGCCAACTGACTGCAAGAGATCCATATTTGTGTCCATTCCAAAGAAAGGTGATCTAACAGAATATGGAAATTATTGAACAATATCATTAATATCACACACAAGTAAAATTTTCCTGAAGATCATTCAAAGGCATTTGAAGCAGTACATTGACAATGAACAGCCAGAAATTCAAGCCGGATTCAGAAGAGGATGTGAAATGAGGGATATCATTGCTGATATCAGATGAATTTTGGCTGAGAGCAGAGAATACCAGAAAGATACCTGTGTTTTATTAACTATGTAAAGGCATTCGACTGTGTAGATCATAACAAGTTATGGATAACATTTTCCAAGAATGGGAATTCCAGAACACTTAATTGTGCTTATAAGGAACCTATGTACATAGGTTCTATGTACATAGACCAAGAGGAAATTGTTCGAACAGAACAACAGGATACCGAGAGGTTTAAAATCAGAATAAGGTGTGTGTCAGTGTTGTACCTTTTCACCAAACTTATTCAATCTGTATAAGGCAAATAATACAAGAAGCTGGACTATATAAAGAAGGACAAAGCATCAGGATTGGAGGAAAACTGATTAACAACCTTCAGTATGCAGATGACACAACTTGGCTGAAAACAAAGTAGACTTGAAGCACTTACTGATGAAGATCAAAGACTACAGCCTGCAGATTAGATTACACCTCAACATAAAACAAAAATTCTCACAACTGGTACAATAAGCACATCATGATAAGAGAAGAAAAGATTGAAGTTGTCAAGGATTTCATTTTACTTGTATTCACAATCACACCCATGGAAGACGCAACTCAAGAAACCAAAGATGTATTACATTGGGAAATCAGCTGCAAAAGACCTCCTTAAAGTGCTAAAAAGCAAAGATGTCACTTTGAGGACTAAGGTGTTCCTGAACCATGCCTTGGTATTTTTAATTGCCTCATATGCATGTGAATACTGGACAATGAAAAAGGAAGACCTAAGAAGAATTGACGGCTTTTAATTATGTTGTTGGCAAAGAATATTGAATATACCATGGACTGCCAAAAGAACGGACAAATCTGTCTTAGAAGAAGTATAACCAGAATGTTCCTTAGAAGCAAGGATGATGAGACTTCATCTCACATACTTTGGACATGTTATTAGGGGAAACCCCAGCCCCTGGAGAAGGGTATCATCCTTGGTAAAGTAGCAAAAAGGAGGAAGACCCTCACAGATGGATTGACACAGTGGCTGCAAAAATGGGCTCAAACATACCCACTATTGTTAGAATGGCACAGGACTAGCAAAGTTTCGTTCTGTTTTACATGGAGTCGCTATAAGCTGGAGTAGACTGGATGGCACCTAACAACCTGGGGGTTGCTACTTTACAGTGAATGGCAAACGTTTCTATTTTATTTTAAACAAACCTCTAATATTTCACGTTTAAGAGCAACACACTAATTGTTATCGTTGTACTAAACTTTCACCAACCTAAATTCTGGAAAGAAAAAATCTTATTACTCAAATTGATGCATGTGGCTTAGGAAAACATTTCTTCTGAAAATATTATTTAAAAACAGTGCTGCATTTCAAACAATGCAGATGAAAATAGAGAGTATGTCTTCTGAAAAACTGTGGTAGATGATGCAAAAATTGACTGTATGATGATTGGTTCTATAATAGTTGATGCTAAGACTGCAAGTCAAGAGCTTAAATAATATTGTTTAAACAAGATATAAAAGGAAAACCAATAATATATTTCTAAATCAAGATGTTTTATACAGTATTTATTTAAACTGTTATATGTAATTATACTAAATAAACAAATTATCATCATTAGCTATTTTGCTATTTAATCTATGTCCTGAAGCATTTATATATTCAAATGGATCCAAAAGCTTTTCTTTTAATCTTATATTTGGAAAATATTTTTAAGTTTCTCTTATATTTAGAAACATCTGATAAATTTTGCAAACAGGTCAAAAAATAAATCATATTTTACTCTGATAATTTTTTCCAAAAAATGGAAATACAGCTTTTTACCAGTTACAGCATGAAGTTCTCAAAATTTGTCAAATATTAATATGACAAAAGATTGATGGTAACCATAAATGTCATTGAAAATTTTTAAATTTTATTTATATCAATTTGGAACCCAGATTATTAGATAAAATATTGAGGATAAATAAAGTAATTATGAAAGATGAAGACCTACTGACCTACTTGACATTTCTGTTTGTATCTTGAAAGGAACATCCCTGAAGAACAGAAATACATAAATGCATTGTTCCTACTACACATGTCACTATGTATATGATTGTAGAAAGTGTCTGCATGTAGCATTCACTGGATATTGGCTTAACAAGTCACATATTTTCTGAAAATTGTTTCCATCACAACATATTTAAAATGAAATTCTATTTTGGGTTAGCTTATTTCTGTCTATATGGATAATATCAAATCTATGGGGCAATATAATGAACTCATCTAGCCAGCAGTTACACTGTTTTCTAAATGATTGCTGTCAATTTCTTTTCATCAGTGCGATGACCTGAGTTGAGTTTGACATCATTCTGTGTGTTTTCTCCTAAATATTATAAACTGCAATTTAAAACAGACTGAGATATAATCAATCAGATCTGAAAAGCTGTTCCTTCAGCCTCCAGCTCTCATATCCTCCAGGCAACATGCAAATGCTCAGCTGGCAAAAAGTAGGCACTTTTTATGACTAACAATGCTTTTTAGTATTTCAGCCACCTTAGACATGATTAAAAAATTACACTTCTGCCGGGATATCTTTTCTCAGCTAACAGTTTAAAAGCAATATGTCACAGGAGGAGAGCATATAGGTAGCAGCAAGGATAATTTATTAGTGATGTTTCTCATATAGTTAGCAATTTATATGGATCAAAAAAATTCCCCATCCATCTACAACTAATTTTGCTATGCTCAATTCCCCAGAAGGATGGCTAAAAAGGTGTTGTACCCAATTTTAATTTTTCACATACCTGTTAATGAACTGAACTGATCAAAAACTGCAAATGCCCTTTTCCTCTCTCCTTAATCCTATAAAAAAAGCCCTAACGATCTAGTTCCTTTCTTCTTTTCATTTTGCCTGTACCTTGTACAAACTAGTTGTTCATAGGTAAGGATACTTCTAAAGGACAATCCATCCTGAATCCAAATGAAAAAAAAAAAAAGTAGTGTTAAGAAAAATCTCTCCCTGGAGGAGAAAAATCATTGCATCAGGATTGGAGAAAGACTAACAGCCTGTGATACACAAATGAGACAACCTTGCTTGCTGAAAGTGAAGAAGACTTGAAGCACTTACTGATGTAGATTAAAAAAAAAAACTACAGCCTTCAGTATGGATTACACTTCAGCATAAAGAAAACAAAAATCCTCACAACTGGACCAATAAGCAACATCATGATAAATGGAGAAAAGATTGAAGTTATCAAGGATTTCATTTTACTTGGATCCACAATCAATGCTCATGGAATCAGCAGTCAAGAAATCAAATGACTTATTGCATTGAGTAAATCTGTTGCAAGACCTCTTTAAAGCATTAAAAAGCAAAGATGTCACCTTGAAGACTAAGGTGCACCTGACCTAAGTCATGGTGTTTTCAATCATCTCATACGCATATGAAAGCTGGACAATAAGAAAGGAAGACTGAAAAAGAATTGATGCCTTTGAATTACGGTGTTGGCGAAGAATACTAAATATACCCTAGACTGCCAGGAGAAGAAAAATATGTCTTGAAAGAAGTACAGTCAGAATGCTCCTTAGAAGTGAGGATGGTGAGACTTTGTCTCACATACTTTGGACTTATTATCAGGAGGGACCAGTCCCTGCAGAAGTACATCATGCTCGGTAAGGTAGAGGATCACTGAAAAAGAGAAAGACCCTCAAGGAGATGGATTGACACAGTGGCTGCAACAATGGGCTCAAACATAGCAACGATTGTGAGAATTGACTCGATGGCATCTAATAATAACAACAACAGGATAACTTAATATCATTTTGTCTAGTTCTGTAATTATGTTCCTTTTGAAAATTTAATGATGACACAATTCTATAAACTGCATATAATTACATAGTGTGTGAGAGATTGAGTGATTTCCTTCTTTTAAGAACCTACCCACCCACCCGGGTGGTAAGGAAAAGTATAATTAAAAAATAAGGAAAAGAAAACGAAACAACTTGAAGCCTTTTTGTATTCATTGTAATAAAAACATTTTATTCTTATTGCATCTATTGCTATTTTCTTATAAAGTTGTTGCTATAGTAGCCATTTTATACATATATTATTGAAAAGCCTGGTATTTCTTAGAGTTCTTTGTCTACATGGCACTATACTGAGTTACATTATTCTTGAGATTGTGAGATTTTTTTGCTTTTTTTAAAAAAATTATTTTGTTTTTGTGGAAGACATCAGGCATTCTATGTTTCTCGTTTAAGTGTAAGTTCAATGATCCTATTTCCTGCCATCTTGTGTGTCTCTCTTCCTATTGTCTTTGTATATTGTTTAGCATTTTGTTTATTTGTATAAATTTTAAATAGTCTCTTCATTCTCTTTGCAGATAACAATTCAACCAGGAATCATACTGTTTACAACTGCCCTTTCATTTAAATTCTACCATCACTTACTAAAATTAATCATATGACAGTCAATGAAAATATAAAGAAGAGAACAGTTCTGTACCCTTTTTGGAATCAAACAAGGCCACTAGGGAACATAATCACATGAGATTTAACTACACTAAAAATAATAAATCTTTTCCACTTGCATTCAACTGCATTCAAAGATACGGTCAAGCTAATCCATGAATGAGGTGGTGCACTTTAGTACTGGTGGTTTAATATTAAAGAGCCAACAAATATTTATTGTGAATATCCTATATTAAGAGTGACCAGTGTTCCATGCTCATAAATCTAGATGGTATATTCTAAGACCTTTTGGATTCACAGCCTTTTCCTTCCTATGCTATTGTAGAAATGCTAAAACAGGCCAAACTTTATTTTCTGTCCCACCTTCCTCCCTCCTTCTCTCCCTCTCTTTTACCGTCCTGCCTCCCTCCCTTCTTTACTTTCTTTCTTCCATTTTCTTTTGTATGTTAGGGTGTGTGGTATATGGATAAAAAAAAGAAAGAATACCTGCCCTCATGCTGTTGGGTATGGGAGCTGATACCAATCAAATAATAATTCATATATATTTTAAGTGATGGTAAAAGTTGTGAAAAAGAACCGTCAACTGGTGGTTGAGTACATGTCAGCGACTAGTATAATAAGTACATTTATAAGTGCAGTACTAAGGATTAGAGACAACTTTTCAGTGGCCATTTAAGCTCTGATGAGAAGAAGGAGTAGGAGTTTAAAAAGTAGAGATGGGAAGAGTGTTGCTTTCAATGGAAATATTATGCATAAAACCCTGAATTCAGAGAAGGTAATGATAAGAAAAGAAGAAAGACATTCACTGTGGTTGGAGACAGGATTTAGTGGAGCTATTTTAACAATTATACGCTGGGCGGAAGAGTTTCTATTCTTTGTTAATTTAATAGATGAAAAGTGTTACTCCATTTAGAAATTACCTGGTTGTTAATAAGTTTGCATAGTTTTAAATCCTTATGATCAGTTGGTATTTTCAGTGAGATAAAAATACATATTTGAGCTTTGAATCCAAGGATATTAATGTTTTCTAAAATTTACTAGTAATAGTTTCCAGACCTTATTGTTACGTTTTGAAGATATTGGAGATTTCTGAGTGAACAGACTAGTCAACTATAAAAAGGGTGTATTTTTAGTCTGTGTCTTTTCACAGACATCAATTTGATCATTTTTATTGAGATGAAAAGTAAATTCAGTAAATGGAGAAAAAAATAAAATTTCTGCTTTATAGGTTTTTGAATTGATTAGTTCCTTTACTTTAGAATGTGTCCCCCTATTTTCAAGTTCATACACAGTCTGATACACACCCAATTTTTATCTTGGATTTCTACTAACTTTATAATTATATTATCCCACCTATTTATCAAAATATGAACTGGTCATAATCTTCAACATAAATATTTTCAAACTGTGACTTTCAGAACAAACACATTTCTCATTTATATTTAATTAAATTTATTGGATGTGGATACTAAGATAGATAGATATAATCAAATATATATACTTTTCAATTTCTATATAATACTTAATAATGATTATTGTTTTGCTTCCTATCCATTTTGTAATCATATTAAGCCTTGAGAGCTAATAATCAGGGATTGTTTCTAACAGGAATTTGCTTTAGTTTTTGTGCTGACAGCTTAATTAAAAAGGGAAATTTATTATTTGATCAGCACTAAAGATTTAGTGATAAACAAAATAATAGTAATTGTTGTTGTTGTTATTGTTACTATTATAAAAGTAGCTGACATAAAATAGGGAGTCGAATTGCCAAAGCAGGCCCACATGAATCACAGATACCCAAAACCAAACTTTACTGATGATTTTTATGAGGCAGTCAATCATAAGGCACAGGCAAAGCACTCCTATCTGGAGAATTCCTATGCCATCCCATGCATCTCCGTACAAAAATGCTTTTTTTTTTTCCTGCATTAAGACTTGCTTCCATTTAAGAGTTACTATATGAGGTGTGTGATGAGCAAGGTATGTCCAGACACTGAACAGAGCAAACCATTTTAGTTATAGAACTTCCCCATCTTATACTGCATAAATTACACAGCTTACATGACTGTTGTTGCTAGGTGCTGTCAAGATGATTTCAACTCATGGCAACCCCAAAGGACAGAGTAGACCTGCCCCATAGGGTTTCCTATGCTACAATCTTTACAGGAGTGTCTTAGTCATCTAGTGCTGCCATAACAGAAATACCACAAGTGGATAGCTTTAACAAAGAGAAATTTATTTTCTCAGAGTCTAGTAGGCTAGAAGTCCAAATTCAGAGCATCAGCTCCAGGGGAAGGCTTTCTATCTCTGTTGACTTTGGAGGAAGGTCCTTCTCATCAGTCTTCCCCTGGACTAGGAGCTTCTCCTTACAGGAACCCTGTGTCCAAACGATGTGCTCTGCTCCCAGCACTGCTTTCTTGGTGGTGTGAGGTCCTCACTCTCTGCACACTTTCCTTTCCTTTTACTTCTTGTAAAGTAAAAGGTGGTGCAGGCCACACCCCAGGGAAACTGCCTTTATATCAGATGAGGGATATGACCTTAGTAAGGGTGTTACAATCCCACCCGAATTCTCTTTAACATAATCCAATTTTACCTCAGTAACCGCAGGCAGAGATTAGGATTTACTACATATAGGAAAACTACAATCACAAAATAGAAGACAACCACACAATACTAGGAATCATGGCCTAGCCAAATTGATACACATATATTTGGGGGACACAATTCAATCCATGACAAGAAGCAAAAAAAAAGGAAAAAAAAAAAAAAGAAAAACATTGCCCTCTAGTGATTCCTTTCTTCCTTGAAGTAGCTGAGGGTTTGAACTGTTGACCTTTGGATTAGTAGCTGAGGGCTTAACTGTTGCACCACAGGACATCTTCTTACATGACTATTCCCTGTTATTCATTCAAGGATTCCTCTAATAAGTTTATTAATCCAGATTTACTTAGCATAAGCACCCTAAAAAGATCAATTACAACCTGCTTAAAGAATTTTACAGGTAGGGAAAACTTGTTACTGTATTTCTGATAGTAAATGCCATCACCATGCTTATCAGGAGCTCTGACATTACCGTGTTTAAAAGAAGATCACACCTGTCATCTTTCTTTCTACTTGTTCCCAGGAAAGTTCCAGTGGGTCGTATGTCTACTATTAACCTTTTCCTCCCACACATATTAATTATTTTATTTTTACAGTCACTCTTACTTTGAGCCCTGGTGGAGCTGTGATTAAGAAAGAGCTCAGGCTGCTAATCAAAAGGTCAGCTGTTCAAATCCACCAGCTGTTCCTTGGAAACCCTATGAGGCAGTTCTACTCTGTCCTATAGGGTCTCTATGGTTCGGAATCGACTCGACAGCACACAACAACAACATCTAGGCACACAAATTCAACAACTTTCTCAAGATAACATGACTAGGGGTTACTGAGCTGGATGTGAACTGAAGTAGATGTCCTCATCTACTAAACTATACTGCCCATATGACATTATCTTATATATTACCTAATTTAATTGCCACAGTAACCCTATGATTTAGACACTATTGTATTTCCCTGTCCTGCAGGTGAGGAAGTTTATTTTAGTGATGTTTAATGATTTTTCCAAGGTCTCACAGTAACAAAAGGATTTGACATTCATGATCTTATCTATTGTATTAGGCTGCCTCTCTCAGTAGCCTAGGTCTCTTTCAAACCATTACTTCTCATTCATTTCAGGACTGCACTATCTTTTACACATATATTTGTGGTAATATATTAGTTCAGTTACAGTTATTGCATGCACATTTTTCTTTTCTGAAAAACAATCTGAACCAGAAAACCAGTTTTGCATTTGTTGCTTTTATAGCCGCATGCCTTGCTCTGCCTCCTGTACCAATATTATAACCTTGGTGAGCATAGGGCCCCATTTGCCTGATTTTGAGTCCTTAGAATGAACTAGAATTCTTGTTTTGCTTCCACTCACCTTAACTCGATATATATTGAGCAGAAATTCCCCAAAGTCCCTAACTCACAACTTCGGCGTGGACATAGTGTTTATAGAGGGCTAAAACAAAACAAAACAAAGCCTGGTTATATATTTAAGATTGCAGAGAAAACTTTTGGGGCAAGAAAAATCATTTATGAAAATCTGAAAATATTACAAAATAAAAGAGCATTTAGGCTGTATTAGCATACATAAAACTGAAAAAAATGAAAACTATATAACTAAATGAAAACTTAAGCTAAATAGCATTTACTTATGTATTTACTCACCTTTTAATTATTGAGTGCCTGCTATATTTCAGACTATAAGTGCTCACAAGATATAAATAAGGAAAAAATGCAAAATTCCCTGCCCTCATGTAACTAATAAATAAACATATATATAATTAAGATATCCAGAGTATAAGTTGCTAGCATATGCTGTGGAAAAATGGAAGGCTAGGAAGCAAGACTGGGAGTGCTAAGTGGAGGAGATGCAGTCAGGATAGCAATTAAGAGAGAAAGAAAGAAAGGAAAAGGAAACGAAATTAGAGAAAAGTCCACAAAGAAGGTGAGATTAGAGAAAAACCCTTAAGGAATTAAGGACATGAGCTAGCAAATCTCTGGAAAGAGCATTTTAGAATGAAATCCCCAAAAAACCCATTGCTATAGAGTTGACTCCAACTCATAATCACCCTATAGTACAGGGTAGGACCACCGCATGGGGTTTCCTAGGCTGTAAATCTTTACGCAAGCAGATTGCCAGGTCTGCATAATTTATTTGGAATATTTCTGCATATGAAATTTGTCTTTCCCAATTGATTTATTTATTCAATCATTTATTTATATCTGTATGGACTTATTTATTTTATACTTTGAGTAATATACAATACTACTTTTTTTTTTCCTCAAATTTTTTCAGTTTCAGCCAGTAGGAGTTCTTCATTTGGCTCCTGTATCTCTTTGAAATATGCTATCATTGAGGGTTTTTTCCTGTTGTTCTTGTTTTGTTTTGAAAACATCTTTATTTTTGGCACAACCACATGCTCCAGGCTCCTCTTGTATATTTTCTGCCCTATCCTAGAATCAACCATTTCTCCAAGGAGCTCTTGTTCCTTTTATTGGAGAACAGCATTAGAAACCAAAATCTGGGTTCTAGGTGTGCTTGTTGTTAGTGGGATGCCATTATTTGTAGCCTTTTTCATGCGACAGAGCAAGAAAATATATATGTGTATACTAATCCATGTATATACACATTTATATACATATTTATATATGTAACTATTTGTATTAATATTAAGCTAAACATGAGTTCGTACCAACACCTCTAGCCCTAATCCATTACCACAGGGATCATTCTAGCATCTTCCCCTTCCTTATCTGTAATCTCCCACTCCAACAGTGAAAAACCTGGCTTCTACCATCTGCCATCCATTTACTTAATTATTCAATTCAGGTACACATATATGTTGGCTTCAAAATTGTTAACATGTACCATGTGGGAAAAAACTTTTTCTACTAGAGTACCATGCTTATTTATGTATAGTGTCTTTTGCCTCAAGTCTTAAAGAGTCTACTCATTTCCAATGATACTTAGCTCAGCAAATTTTCTCCCCACCCCTTCAGTGAGGTTGTTTCATGCATTTGTAATACAGGTAGATTCTCTTGTTGTATTCTGCATTCCTTTATAGGATTACCAACTTCCTAGGTTTTTTTTTTAATTTGCATATATTAAGGTTCACTCAGTGTGCTATAAAGTGATACTGGTTTTGACAATAATATAGTGTCATGTATCCATGCTTATGGTATTCTACAGAATAATTTCACTGCCCTGTGCTTTATCCATTCAACCCTCACTCCACTCTTCCATAACTTCCAGTAATCATTATTTTTTTATTGTCTCTACAGTTTTTCCCTTTCTAGAATGACATACAATTGGAATTGTATAGCATGCAGCACCCACAGACTGACCTCCATGATGTAACAACATTCATTTAATGTTTATCCATGTCTTTCCACTGCTGACAGCTTTTTTATTTTTATTACTGAATAAAACTCCACTGAATTCTTCTTAAAAAAGAATAAGAAAATGAAAGCAGGTACATACAGAGCATCATATAGCTAAATGCATGATGAAGCAGTAAACATTTTTTTACTTAAACATTTGATTTTGAGAATATTGTGCATTCACATGCAATTAAAAGAAATAATAGAGAGACCCTGTGGACTAGTTACCCAGTTTTCACAGTGGTAACATCTTGCAAAACCATAGTACAATATCACAGTCAGAATATTGACATCGATACAGTCAAAACACAGAGTACTCTTGCCCTTTTATGCTCATAACTACCTCCCACCTCTCCTCCCACCTTTGTTCCTGGCAACCACGGATCTGTTCTCCATCTCTGTGATTTTGTCCTTTTTATAGTGTTGTATAAATGGAGTCATGCAGTGTGTAGACTTTGAGATTGGCTTTTTTTCTCCCTGGGTAATTTTCTGGAGATTTATCCAAGTTACTGCATGCATCAGTGCTTCACTCTGTTTTTGTAGCTGAACAGTGTTCCCTGGTGTGGACCTGCCAAAGGTTGGCCATTTTCCCTTTGAAGAAAATCTGGGTTATTTACACTTTTGGTTAATATGAATGAAAGTCCTACCAATAATCATGAAAAAAAAAATACTGAGATAGAGCTTTCCTTATTATTATTTTTTTGTGTAGGGTAGTTTTTGGTAAGAATTTCGCTTTAGGGTTGAGCAAATTATGATATTCTGAGTTATTATATGTAAGCCACATCATTTATTTGTAAAATTACTTCACAATTCTGTTAAAATAATTTTACGTTTAAAAGTCTAACTTCTGTTTTTGGCAGAAATAGCAGGTAGAAAACTGCCTTCTCTAAAGATTCCAGATCACTACAATGACAGTTTATTATTTATCTTTTAAACACATGCAAATTAATTACTTATACTCATTCTCTTGTATATGTCTGTGACGGTTAAGGTTGTGCGTCAACTTGGCTGTGATTTGCATCGATTTGGCAGTTATGATGTAGTTTGGCAGTTATATAATAATGTAATTTGGCAGTTATATAATAATGTAATCAACTCCACGATGAGATCTGCTATGAGCAGCTGATTAGTTGAAAGGGAGTTTCCTTGGGGGTCTGGCTACCTCCAGTATATAAAAGTGCGTTCCAGCAAGACTGTCTCTCCGGATCATGCATCTCGCTAGTCATCATCTGAAGTCCGGTTCTCGGGACTTGAGCTAGCAGCTTACCTGCTGATCTTGGGATTCACTGGCCTTTCAGCCAATTCTTGGAGCCTTGTTTTTTGCCAATGCTTTCAGTGAAGCTTGGACTTCTTCCTTCAGTACCTTACGGTTTTGATTATATGCTACCTCCTGAAATGGTTGAACATCAATCAATTCTTTTTGGTACAGTGACTGTGTATTCCTTCCATCTTCTTTTGATGCTTCCTATGCTGTTCATTATTTTGCCCATAGAATCCTTCAGTACTGCAACTCGAGGCTTGGATTTTTTTCTTCAGTTCTTTCAACTTGAGAAATGTTGAACGTGTTCTTCCCTTTTGATTTTCTAACTCCAGGTCTTTGCACATTTCATTGTAATACTTTACTTTGTCTTCTCAAGCTGCCCTTTATATCTTTTGTTCAGCTCTTTTACTTCATCATTTCTTCCATTTGTTTTAGCTACTCTACATTCAAGAGCAAGTTTCAGAGTCTCTTCTCACATCCATTTTGGTCTTTTCTTTCTTTCCTATCTTTTTAATGACCTTTTGTTTCTTCATGTGTGATGTCCTTGATGTTGTCCCATAACTCATCTGGTCTTCAGTCATTAGTGTTCAATGTGTCAAATCTATTCTTGAAATGGTCTCCAAATTCAGATAGGATATACTCAAGGTTGTATTTTGGTTCTTGTGGACTTGTTTTAATTTTCTTCAGCTTCAACTTGAACTTGCATATGAGCAATTGATGGTCTGTTCCGTAGTCAGCCTCTTGCCTTGTTCTGACTGATGATACTGAACTTTTTCATCATCTATTTCCACAAATGTAGTTGGTTTGATTCTTGTGTTTTCCATCCAGTGAGGTCCACGTGTATAGTGACACTTATGTTGTTGAAAAAAGGTATTTGCAATGAAGAAGTTGTTGGTCTTGCAAAATTCTATTATGCGATCTCTGGTATCATTTCTATCACCAAGGCCATATTTTCAAATTACTGTTCCTTCTTCTTTGTTTCCAACTCTCGCATTCCAATCACCAGTAATTATCAATGCATCTTGGTTGCATGTTTTATACATTTCTGACTGCAGAAGTTGGTAAAAATCTTCAATTCTCTCACTCTCATCTTTGGCATTAATGGTTGGTGTGCAAATTTGAATAATAGTCTTATTAACTGGTCTTCCTTATAGGTATATGGATATTAGCCTATCACTGACAGCATTATACTTCAGGATAGATCTTGAAATGTTTTTTTGAAAATGCATGTGACGCTATTCCTCTTCAATTTGTCCTCCCCAGCATAGTAGATCGTATGATTGTCTGATTTAAGATAGTCAGTGTCAGTTCATTTCAGCTCACTAATGCGTAAGATATTGATCATTATGGGTTTCATTTCATTTTTGATGACTTACAATTTTCCTAGAATCATACTTCGTATATTACATGTTCAGATTATTAATGGATGTTTGCAACTGTTTCTTCTCATTTTAAGTCATGCCACATTAGCAAATGAAGGTCTCAAAAGCTTTACTCCATCCACATCGTTAAGGTTGACTTTACTTGTAGGAGGCTGGTCTTCCTCAGTCTTATTTTGAGTGCCTTCCAACCTGAGAAGCTCATCTTCTGGCACTGCATCAGACAATGTTCTGTTGCCATTCATAAGGTTTTCACTGGCCAATTTTTTTCTGAAGTAGACCACCAGGTCTTTCTTCCTAGTCTGTCTTAGTCTGGAAGCTCTACTGAAACCTGTCCACCAAGGGCAACCCTGCTGGTATTTGAAATACCGGTGGCGTAGATTCCATTATCACAGCAACATGCTAGCCACCACTGTACGACAAACTGACAGACACATGGCAATCTCTCTCTCTGTCTCTCTCTCTATATATACACACACACACTATGGAAACCCTAGCGGCTTAGTGGTTAAGAGCTATGGCTGCTAACCAAAAAGTCAGCACTTTGAATCCACCAGGCACTCCTTGGAAACTTTATGGGGCAGTTCTACTCTGTCCTATAGTGTCGTTAGAGTCTGAATTGGCTGGACAGCATCAAGGTTTTTTTTGTTTTGTTTTTAATATGCAAGTCTATATGTATATACACACATCACTGGTTGTGCTTCTCTAAAGAACCCAGCCTAAGACAATGCCTAATGGGCATTTTAAACTTAATATGTGATCACCTAAAAGTCTGCTCCTTTTGACTTTTTCTACATCTTACTTTAAAGGCAATTCTAACATCTATTTACTTGTGCCAAAAGCCTTATGTATCACTTTGACTCTTCTCCTTTTCTCAACACCATACCTAATCCATCAGCTAGTCTACAAAGGCCTCTGTTTTGAAGGGACAGCCCTTTATCAGGCTGGAAAGGAACCCTTTGCTTTTATCTCTCTTATAACTTGTTCTTACTTTAGTTGTGAGTTCAAGAAAGAAGAGGCTGACCCTGGAAATAACAGAGACAGACTGCTATTGTAGTTTTTTTTTTTTAACATATCTTGAGGAATTTAGAATGTGATTTCTATATGAATTAAAACCATTAAAAGGCTTTAAGCAGCAAGATCAATTTTGCACATACTCTTGTTCTACCTTCAAAATATATCCAGAATCCAACCATTTATCACCTCTACTACTCCCAGCCTGGCCAAGACATTGCTATCTCTCATGTGAAGTTTTTTAATATTCTTACAACTGCTTCTCCCATTGACACCTTTACATTCTGTTCTAAATATAACATTCTAAGTGATCCTTTAAAAATATGTCAGTATATGTCACTCCACTGCTCGCAAACCTCCTCCAATGACTTCTCTTCTTACTCAGAATGAAAGTCAACATCCTCACAAAGCCCTGCATGATATTCATGGTCTGACTTCCCTTCCTCTCAGACTACACACACGCTAGTCTAGTCCCTTATCTCTTTGCTGCCTCTAGAGCATACCAGGCCAAATCTAGACCCATTGTCTAGAATGTCATACCTCCGATGATTTCTTCTTTTACCACTTTCAATTGTTTGCATAATTGCCATTTTCTCAGCCTGGTCCTCTATGACTTCCCTGTTCAAAATTGCATCTAGTCCCCACTCCAACACTGCCTGAATATTTTCCTGCTTTCATTTTCTCCATAACACTTGTTACCCTCAGTCTCACCAGATTGTAAGGTCCATCAAGGAAAGGATTTTTGCCAGTTTTGCTAACTGCTATATCCTCAATACTAGAATAGTTCTTGCCACAAAATAGATGCTCAATAAGTATTTGTTAAATACATAAGCAAATTAATAAATAAAGTAACAACCTGGTAACATTCTAATAGAAACCACGGAAGGATTGATTATCATATAGTTCTGATATGGATATCACTGTTTCTAATGCTTATTTCTATTTGTAATATTGATTAAAAAAGAAAACACTGAGTAATTCATCCATTAAACTACTCATTGAGAGTGTCATTTTTACATTTTGAAGGGTATGTTCCTCTCAAGTAAATGAAACATCGAAATAAGAATAATACTATAAATTGGTAAATGAGATAATTTCACAAGGCATAATTTGTCAAGGTAGTAGTATAAATAAAATTAGCCAAACATTTCCTTTCGCTTATCTCTACAAATACTTATTTTAAATCAAAAAAAATGTTGATACATTTACCTTATCTCTGACCCCAGCTTCCATCTTCCATGTGCTTTATTTAATGTAAAATATCCATGCCATGATTCATCTCAGTTAAAGCCACTAGACATAGATTTTACTTTACTTCATCAATGATTTTCAAGAATAAATCTGATCACAATATTGTATCTCTGGGAAATCAAAATAATTATCTTCAAATATAAGAAAGAAGAGTTAACTTGTCAATCTCATGACTACATGAAAACTTTAATTAACTTATTCTTTCCTATAACAGAATAACATTAATTTGGACAGTTATAATTTCTGGCTGTAAAAGCAAGACAATAAAAAACAATACATAAAGCTAGTTAAGTTTTAAAAAAATGATTAGAATCATATACATACTTTTAAAACACAATTTACTTGCAAGGTTCTTTTAATAATTTTACGTAGTGTATTAAACTTCAGAGAAAGAAAGCAATAAAAATATGACTCTGAATGCCCACTATGTTTTATGCATTTTATCAAACTCTTGACAAGAACAACAAAAACAAACTTAAAATATTGGCCCAGTATTATTTATTTTACCCATGAAGAAACTGATGCTCAGAAAATTTAAGTAATTTGCCTTGTGATATACAATTAATAATTGATGGTTTTCAATTACGTTTTAATTCAAGGAAATACAACAACTCCTCAGAACTACTTTTTTATTTTTTCAGGAAACTGTTTTCTTGATCTGTCAATGTGAATACCTATTAACATCATTTTGTAGTAGGACATATTTGCATCTTCTAAAGGGAATCTTCTAAATAAATTGTTCCTTATGATTGAGGAGCTTTAAATTTAACTTATGCTTAAAAATAAAAATTTAAAAATGTCATTTTTTACATGGCAAAGGTAGATATTTATCCAGGAAAATAAACTTATATTGTAATTTGTCTTCATACAAATACTTAATCAGAAATTAGATCCACCTGTGGTGATTTAGCATTTAAAAAAATAGAACCATTCATGTTCTGGAAGGAGCATTATTATATTCTGTTACTCAATTATTGTAAACATATTTCTATATTGTAATTGCTTAATCACTATGCAACAGATATTTGAAGAGATACATTGCCAAATATACTTTGTAATTTTAATTAATTATTGATGGATTTTGACTTTCTAATTAAATTTGCTGCTGTTATTTTTGATGGTTTAGCACCTGTAGAGAACTTGCTTTGTTTGGCAGACACAATAATATTTTCATATGAAATTATCAAGTACGATATGAAAGAGAATAGAGAGAAAAGAGAAAGACTAAATATTATGGATAGTCTAAAATATTGAGGACTTTTAAAAAAATTTGTATGCTATAAAAATAAATCTTGAAGAGAAGCTATAAATATTTGCTGCGTAAGTATGTTTTATCACATATTTCTTGCAAGATGGTCTGCCATGAAATTTAAGGAGTTCAATGGGGTATTTGGTACAGGGTGGATTATGTAAGGAAACTTCATATGCAGGCAATGTTCATTGTCAAAACCTAAACTAGTAATAGAACACGCAATATTAAAAGCAATTTTAAGGTTCTAATTACTGAGATCATAAATTTACCCAATTTTCCCTGTCCTTTCCCTTAACCAATATTCGTCTTGAGCTTTTTTTCACTTATCTCCTTTTCTTCATGAAAAAAATACTCCATTTTTCTCAGTATTATTTTCATTATTTATCATATAACGTTTTATACCCACTCTCACTCTGATGACCAGTATTCAATACGACGTAGGTCTTTCCATAGTTGTTTACTAGCTCGATTACTCTTTCACTTCCTTCATATTTAGACTCTTCTATATGTGTCCCTGAGGCATTTAATTAAGTGAGTAATTTTTCTAAAATCAAATTTACTTCCTTTTTTGTCCAATCAATTTTTGTATGTATTCTAACAATTTGGGGCTTCAACTCATTTCAATTTATCTTCTCATCCTGGGGCTCATCATTTATATAAGCCTAGTTTTCATTTAATTCTTTCAGTGAACCTACAAATACTTTGCTAAACCATATAGCTATGGTGAAAAGATTAATGTTTGGGATGACACACATCCTTTAAAAGTAATGTATTATTCTCCTTTGTTCTCAAGAGAAATGATATTTTCTCATGTTCCATATATTCCCAGTAACTGAAGTGATGACCAGAAACCTTTTCTTAGCAAATTCTGTAAATCACCTGTTTTGTGGCTATAATCATATCCCAGATAATATAGAATAAGTTTTTACAGACATTGGATTCCAGGGTCCATTATGTAACACTGCCCCACTATCCTCCCCCTCCCCCATAGGGATAATATTATGTTGTTTCTTTATCTGTCCAATTTCAACCACTCCCTCATAAAAACTCAAAAACTAGTTGCTGTTGAGTTGATTCATACTCATGGCAACCCCATCTGTATCAGAGTAGAACTTTGTTCTGTAGGGTTTTATATGGCTAATTTTTTAGAAGTAGATCACCAAGCCTTTCTTCTGAAGCACCTCTGGTGGACTCAAACGTCAGCCTTTTGGTTAGCAGCTGCGTGTGTTCACCATTTGCACCCTAGAAACTCCAAGGAAAGATAAATTCATTACTTTTTTATCCATCATACACAATAATTAGAGGACAATGAGAAAGGCCACTGTTCCATACCCATTGTGATCAAGTCAATTCCGACTCATAGCGACCCTATAGGATACAGTACAACTGCTTCATACGGTTTCCAAGGCTGTAATCTTTATAGAAGCAGACTGCCACATCTTCTTCCTGAAGCGCACCTGGTGGGTTCAATTCGTCGACCTTTTGTTTAGCAGCCAAGCTCTTAAGCACTGCACAACCAGGGCTTCTTATAAAGGCCTCAGTGTCTAGTAATTTCTTCTCATTATTTATGATTGACGTTTTTATTCCCTACTAACTAATTTCGCAATGACTGGAATATCCAATAATCCATAGTGGGTGAGGGTAAAAGCCCACTCCCAGCCTTGCTGGTAGGTGCGATTTTCCCCTAGTGGCATTATTCAGTTCTTCCGTTCATTTAGAATTGGGTGTATCTCCAGGCCAATTTCCATTAGCAGCCCTTCTTCTGTAAGATAGCTCCGTCTAGTGTCTCTTTTTGGGTTATCAAGTTTTTATCTCATGACAAGGCTCCAGGAATATTATTTCATCCTGACTCCGTAACCCCAGACAATGGCCTATCAACCCTGCAGTATGTTTGCTAAAGCAGAACCGATGCAAATCAAGCCACCACATATATTATTGCCATTGTGCATTGATGAAATTTGTGTATTTTTGGAAAATAATCTTAACACCAAAAAATTGGGTGCTCTATGAGACTGCTAATTGGTACAGTAAGCCCGCAAATACAGTTCTATCTGTGGTTATCATAAGGCTTCCCACAGACTAACTTTGTGTACCTCTGTAAAGGAAGCTATCTGTAATAACAGGCATCAATCATGACTGAACCATATAGCCTGCTTTGCCTCATTTAGGAGAGAATCCTAATGCTTGGAACCCTGTGGTGTATATGGAAAGGGCACTATCATTGACACTATGGAGAGAAGAGAAACCTGCTCATGGACACGTGGACTTCCCCCTGTTCTTTGTTGTTGTTGTTAGGTGACATCAAGATGGTTCTGACTCACAGCGACACTATCTGCAACAGAACAAAGCATTGCCTGGTCCTGTACCATCCTCATAATCATTGCTATGTTTGAGCCCATTCTAGCAGCCACTGTGTCAATCCATCTCCTTGGGGTCTTCCTCCTTTTCGCTGACCCCCTCTCTACTTTACCAAACATGATGTCTTTCTCCAGGGACTGGTCCCTCCAGATAACATGTCCAAAGTATGTGATACAAAGTCTTGCCATCCTTGGTTCTAACGAGCATTCTGGCTGTACTTCTTCTAAGACAGATTAGTTTGTTCTTCTGACAGTTCATGGTATATTAAATATTCTTCACCAACACCATAATTCAAATGCATCAATTCTTCTTCAGTCTTTCTTATTCATTGTCCAGGTTTAGCATACATACGAAGCTATTGAAAATACTGTGGCTTGGGTCAGGCGTGCCTTAGTCCTCAAAGTAGCATCTTTACTTTTTAACATTTTAAAGAAGTCTTTTGCAGCAGATTTGCCCAATGCAATATGTCCTTTGATTTCTTGACTGCTGCTTCCATGGGAGTTGATAGTAGATCCAAGTAAAATGAAATCTTTGACAAATTCAAAATTTTCTCCATTTATCATGATGTTGTTTTTTGGTCCAGTTGTGAGAATTTTTGTTTTCCTTTTGTTGAGATGTAACCCGTACTGAAGGCTGTAGTCTTTGAAATTTATTAGTAAGTGCTTCAAGTCCTCTTCACTTTCAGTTAGCAAGGTTGTATCATCTGTATAATGCAGGTTGTTAATGAGTTTGCCACCAATCCTGATGACACATTCTTCTTCATATAGTGCAAATTCTCGGATTGTTTGCTTGGCATACAGAATGAGTAAGTATGGTGAAAGGATACAACGCTGATGCACACCTTTCCTGATTTTAAACCATTCAGTATCCCCTTATTCTGTTTGAACAATTTCCGCTTGGTCTACGTACGGGTTCCACACGAGCACAATTAAGTGTTTCTGGAATTCCAATTCTTTGCAATGTTATCCATAATTTTTTATGATCCACGCAGTTGAATGCCTTTGCATAGTTAATAGAATACAGGCAAACATCTTTCTGATATTCTCTGTTTTCAGCCAAGATCCATATGACATCAGCAACGATAGCCCTAGTACCATGTCCTTTTCTGAATCTGGCTTGAATTTCTGGCAGTTCCTTGCCGATGTATTGCTGCAACCGTTTTTTTGAATTATCTTCAGCAACATTTTACTTGCATGTGCTATTAATGATATTGTTTGATAATTTCAACATTCGTTGGTTCACCTGTCTTAGGAATGGGCACAAATATGGATCTTTTCCAGTCAATCGGCCAGATAGCAGTCTTCCAAATTTCTTGGCATGGATCAGTGAGCACTTCCAATGTTGCATCTGTTTGCTGAAATATCTCAATTGGTATTCCGTCAATTCCTGGAGCCTTGTTTTTCAACAATGTCTTCAGTGCCGCTTGGACTTCTTCCTTTAGTACCAGCGGTCCTTAATCATATGCTACCTCCTGAAATGATTGAACATCAACCAATTCTTTTTGGTACAGTGACTCTGTTTATTCCTTCCATCTTCTTTTGAGGCTTCCTGCTTCATTCAATATTTTATCCATAGAATCATTCAATATTGCAACTCGAGGCTTTAATTTTTTCTTCAGTTCTTTCAGCTTGAGAAATGCCAAGTGTGTTCTTCCCTTTTGGTTTCCTAACTCCAGGTCTTTGCACATTTCATTATAATACTTTACTTTGTCTTCTCGAGCAGCTCCTAGAAATTTTCTTTTTAACTCTTAACCATTTCTTCCATTCGCTTTAGATATCCTACGTTCAAAGAGCAAATTGCAGAGTTTTTTCTCACATCTATTTTGTTTTTTTTTCCTTGTCTTTTCAATTATCTTTTACTTTCTTCATGTATGATGCCCTTTATGTCACAACTTATCTCTTCTTCAGTCATTAATATTCAATTTGTCAGATTTATTGTTGAAATGGTCTCTAAATTCAGATAGGATGCACTCAAGGTTGTACTTTGTTCTCGTGGACTTGCATAAATTTTCTTCAGCTTCCACTTGAACTTGCATATGAGCAGTTGATGGTCTGTTCTGCAGTCATCCCCTGGCTTTGTTCTGATCAATAATATCGAGCATCTCCATTGTCTCCTTTCACAGACGCAGTCAATTTGATTCCTGTGTATGCAATCTTGTGACGTCCACGTGTAAAGTCACTGTCTATGTTGTTCAAAAAAGGTATTTCCAATGAATAGGTGGTTGGTCTTGCAAAATTCTATCATGTGACCTCCGGCATGGTTTCTTTCACCATGGCCATATTTTCCAACTACTGTTCCTTCTTCTTTGTTTCCAACTCTTGCTTTCCATTTAACAGCAATTACCATTGCATCTTGATTACATGTTTGATCAATTTCCAATTGCAGAATTTGATAAAAATCATTAACTTTTTTCATCTTTGGCATTAGTGGTTGGTTCATGAATTTGAATATTAGTTGTATTAACTGGTCTTCCTTGTAGGTGTATGTATATTATCCTATCACTGAGAGTGATGTGTTCTTTTTGACAATGCATGCCATGCCATTCCTCTTCAATTTGTCACTCTCGGTATAGTAGACCATGTGGTTGGCCATACCAAAATGGCCCAAATCAGTCCATTACAGCTCACTAATGCCTACAATAGCAATCTTCAAGTGTTCCATTTCATTTTTGAAAATTTCCAATTTTCTATATTAATACTTTGTATATTCCATGTTCTGATTACTAATGGATGTTTGCAGCTGTTTCTTCTCATTTTGAGTGGTGCCACATCACCAAATGAAGGTCCCAAAAGCTTGACTCCATTCACATCATTAATATTAACTCTACATTGAGGAGGCAGCTCTTCCCCATTCGTATTTTGAGTGCCTTCCAACCCGAGAGGCAGGTTAGAAGGCACTCAAGTATTATATCTGAGTGGTGTTATATCAGACAGTATTCTGCTGCTATTCATAAGGTATTCACTAGCCAATTCCTTCAGAAGTAGATCACCAGGTCCTTCTTCCTAGTCTGACTTAGTCTGGAAGCTTGCTGAAACCTGTACACCATGGGTGACCCTACTGGTATTTGAAATACCTATGGCATAGTTTCCAGCATCACAGCAACATCCAAGCTACCACAGTACGACAAACTGACGATGAGTGAGTGGTGGCTTCTCTCCTTAGTAGGCTATTAAATATGCCATTTACCTTTTATTACTAAACTTTGCTGTATTACTCTTTCCCTAATTGTCTTTCTAGCATCACCCAAGGCATAATGGGCAAGTCAGGCCTCAGAACAATCTATTGTCCTTTGTTGGTGGGACAATTGCAACCAAAATCCAGCAGCAAGCCACCAATTTTTTCTTAGCTACTGGGTTACTACAAGTAGCTGCCTGAGGTAGCTTCCAAGTACAAAGGCCAAAAGGCTTCACACAGTAGCCCTGCCAAAGTTACATGTTCTGCTTGCAGATACTTCTAGTACCATCGGAGCAGTTGGATCACAAGTTCTTAATGGAATTGCCAGTGGCACTGTTTCTCTAAGTCTTTTAGTGCTTGTTTCAGCCTTACACCCCACTGGAATTCAGATTTCTTTCTGGTGATTTTGAAAAAGGTAGACAACAGGATTCCTAGATGGGAAATACAATTTCACCAAAACCTAAGTAGTCTCTGACATCTTGCTCATTGGCAGTGTCTAGGCGGGATAATACAGTATTTTTCACAGTGTAAGTAATGTCTCTGGTTGCTCCAGTTCACATAATTTCCAGGAATTTGAATGATTTGGATGGATTTGAATTTTAGCTAGATTTATTGGCTGGTCTCTATTTGACATATGGGTCATTCCAGTTCTTAACTCCTCCTTAGCTTCTTCCTCTGAAGAGGTAATTTTTATAGTATCATCAGTGTAGTGCTCTTAATTGCTATTCATTCAGGCCCTTCCTTACTAGATTATGGCTATATGCTTGCAAATTCAAATATGTCTATGGCAATGTAGTCAGTGTATACTGATTTCATTTCTATAAGAATGCAAATTGTGCCTGCTGACATCTGAAATTGAAATGGGAAAGAAGATGTTAGGCAGGTCTGTAATGACATACCAATGCCCTAGGCTGGTTGTACTTCTTATATAATCTTTACTGTCTCATTGATAGTTGAAGAAACTGGAGGAACAGCCTTACTGAATTTTCAGTAGCGCGTAATACAATGGTTATCAAAGTGTGGTCTGGAGATCCCATGGGGTCCTTGAGACACTTTCTGGGAGTCCCTGAGGTTGAAACCATGTTAGTAATAATATTTTCTTTTATTTGCCCTTTTAACTGTGTTAAAATCTGCACTGATCATGCAAGAGCAATGGTAGCTAAAACTGCTAGTATCTTAGCATGAACTGAGGCAGTGACACCAAACTGAATTAGGAGACACATTTTTGCTACCATGCAATCACAGTAAAAATAAAAATGTTCTCACATAAAAGTCTCTGTGCTAGACATAACAATGACACCTCTCAAAAAAAAAAAAAAAAAAAAAAACAGCCACATCATAATCCAAGGAACCTGTGAATATGTTTTGGTACACGACAAGGGAAAAAATAAAGTTGCACATGGAATTAAGGTTGCTAATCAACTCACCTTAACAAAAAAATATTATCCTGGATAATCCAAGTGGGGCCAATGTAATCACAAGGGTCATTAAGTGGGGAGGAGGGAGGCAGAAGGGTCAATGTCAGATGGATGAGATGTGAGAATGACTCCTCTGGTCATTAATGGCTTTGAAGACAGAAGGGGACTGTGGGCCAAGGAATGCAGGAAGCCTCTAGAAGCTGGAAACGGCAAGAAAACAGATTCTCCTTAAGAATTTCCCAAAGGAATGCAGCCCTGCTGACACCTTAATTTTTAGCGTAGTAATAATAACCATTTCAGAACTGCAAGATGCAAAATGTGTGTTATTTTAAGTCACTAACTTTGTGGTAAATTGTTACAGCAGGAATAGGACATGAAAACACCATCCTTGACAAAGCGGTAAAGAATTTTGGTATTATTAAATCTCAACCCTTCAGTAAATGTCTTTTTTTAAAAAATAATCTGCGTGGCAAAGTGGGAAGTATGCACAGAGCACGTCTGCTGCGTTTCAGAGAAGGATCCTACCTTGTTGAAAAGGCCTTGTGCAGTCGTTTACATTGTGAGATAAAATAGTCACTTATTTCCATGGAACGACATTTTTACTTAAAAGAATTCTTGACAAATTTGGCTATTAAGAATTTAATATTTAGAAAACCTTTTCTCCTAAATGACCAAAGTGAGCTTGTCACTTCAAGGCAATCAACTAATGGTATTTACCGCTAATCATAAAATCTGAGCTTTCAAGTAAAATTTAGAATACTGGAAAATTTATATTGGCGTCATGAGCTTGACAGTTTCCCACCTCTTAAAAAACTTTGCTGAAGGTATCAGTGGTGATATTAAAATGTGATGTTTGATACTGTGTAATGTGTTAAAATTTGAAAGCTCTGCATAACTGAGTACCTCACCGCACCTGTTGCCTTCAAGTCGATTCCGACTCATAGTGACCTTATTGGACAGAGTAGAACTGCCCCATAGGGTTTCCAAGAAGACGCTTGTGGATTCCAACTGCTGACCTTTTCATTAGCAGCCATACTTTTAACTATTTTTCCAAATGGCCAATACATGATTTTTCCAAATCATTCATAATTAAAGATCTATTAAAAGTGTAAGATAGACCAACGGGTTTTAAAGAAAGTGATAATTTTATGGATGTGGTTTCAGACTTCACATTGCAACTCATTTTTGAGAAATCCTGACTTGGTTGTTTTGAAGGTCAAATAAGAATGTCCACAATTTTCTAAAAGACTATTAAAATACTTACACATACCTGTGTGACGCAGAATTTTATTTTATATCTCAATTGAAACAATGTATTACAACAGACTGTAGACTCAGATGTGAGAATCAAGTTGCCTTCTATTAAGCCAATGTTAAAGGTATTTACAAATAAGTAAAATAATGTCACCCTTCTATTGTTCCTGGAAATATTTATTTTTCATTAAAAGTGTTATTTATGTGACCACATATTGAGGTTATTTTTATTTTCAATGAATTAATAAATACCTTAAAAAGTATTAGTTTTAATTTCTAGTATAACACATATCAGTAAATATAACCTATATATGCAAAAGCCCTTTGGGGTCCTCAGTAACTTTACCAGAAAGAGTAAACTGATCCTAACCCATTGTATTTAAGAACTCATTGGCCTCCAGAATATTCTTCTTACATTGACTGGTACGAGTTGAATTGCATCCCCCCAAAATATGTGTTGTAATTCCTAACCTCTGCCTGTGGTTATATTCCAATTTGTGAATGGGATGTGTTTTGTTAATGAGGCAGGATTAAGGTGTATCTTGAATAAATCTCTTTTGAGGTATTAAAGAGATTAAAGAAGCAAGAAAGAGAGCAGAGATGGAGGAAGAGAGATGGCAAGCCACATGAAGATGGCCCAGCAGCAGAAGCTCAAAGAGACAAGGACCTTCTTCCAAGCCGACAGAGACAGAAAGCCTTCCACTAGAGCCAGCACCCTGAATTCAGACTTCTAGCCTCCTAAACTGTGAGGAAATAAATTCCTGTTTGTTAAAGCCACCCACTTGTGCTATTTCTGTTATAGAGGCACTAGATAACAAGACAATGACCATATCAAATTATTGAAAAGGAAATTATTTGTTTGTTGTTGGCTGTTGTCTAATCTATTCCCAAAGGAAGTTAGTAGTGGGGTGTGATAGATCACTTTTGTATGTGGCCTTTCTACTCATGGTCTTGTAACTCTCACCAAAGTGATTGGGTGGGACTGTGTAATAGTGTAATTGTGACCCACCAAAGCGACTGGTCGGTTTTGCCACCCCACTGGGCTTGAAATGAGCCATCCCAGAGGCAGGAACAAGAGGAACCTACCACCACCAAGGAAGAACATCCAGGAGCCAGCATGTCCTTTGGACCCAAATCCCTGAGCTGAGAAGCTCTGGGAAGCAGGAGACAGAGAGAGTGCAAGCTGTAACTCTGTAGATGACGAGAAGTCGTGGCAGAGACCTCTCAGCAGAGACCTGGCAGCAGGAGACAGCATGGTGGACATCCCGGTGCATGAAAAGAGAAAGCTGAGTGCCTTTGGTCAGAGGACAAGGGCTAGGGAGAGATATGCCTGTGAGCACAACTGGGAAGAGGCTGTCTTGTTGGAAGAACTGTATCCTTGAGTGTTCTTGAGCCTGAATTGTAACCTGTTACATCCCTAATAAACCTCATAATTGTGAATATGGTCTGTGAGTTCTCTGTGGCCATTGCAATGAATTATTGAACCCAGAAGAGAAGTAGAGATTGCCGTGGGAGGGACGGTTGGTGTCAGAGCTGGTAAAGATGGAGGAGATAGGAGGCATGTATGACTGCTGCCTCATAGTAATCAGCCACGGGCTGTTGATCTTGATTGTCCTCCCCCCTTGTGAAGTCAGAGGAGGTCAGACACTGCCCCCACACCATTTTTACAGTAGGAACAAAAACTCACACCTCAACTATTACTTTAATCAGAATAATGATCTCTTGTTAATTCACTGAACTTTAGTTTTACTTAATGCTTAACACTAGGGAGACTGGGATAATTCTAAAGATTCCCATTTATCATAACCAGTAAAAGCTAGATGAAGTCAATATGTCCATGAAAAGTGCAAAAGCAACATGCCCCAGTTACACATAATATCAGTCATAATAACCATACCAGTTATAAATCCAAGTAACAGCTACTCGATCACTAAATCATTTCTCCACTCACACTTCCAGTTTTTAACAGCACCTCATTCTTTGTTCCCTCCACCACATCATCTGCCCAAACAAGTTCATCTCAGTGCATTTTCAGAATCCAATCCCCAATCTTCATCCATAGGAATAATTGTATTAATGCAAAAACGGCTTTTGTTCTCACTTAACTAACTCAGCAGATCAGTTACTACCTACTGATTACTCTCTTCTTAAGAGCAAAAGTAGTTTAAGTGCGTAAGATTGGGGACCACTCTCATCATACCCATTGCCAAACCCATTACCATTGAGTTGACCGACTCAGAGAGTATAGGACAGAGTAGAACTGCCCCATAGGGTTTCCAAGGAGTAGGTGGTGGATTTGACTTGCTGAAATTTTTGTTAGCAGCCTGAACTCTTAACTGCTTTGCCATCAGGGCTCCTATCATAGGACCTGTTATTTCTGTGTCAATGATATTAAAATCAGTGTTTCTCACTGGTCATCGTAAAGCCAGATTAAAGTTATTTGTACTCCAACCACATTCTAACTATGAAATGTGGTATTGCATTTGTGAATAAGGAATGAGTTGGGCAGTTATACGTATCAGGGTAGGTTTGACAAATTCTTGATTTTACTCATGACATCTAATTAGCTGTTATATTCTGTGAACCATCTGCTCCCGGGAATTTGCCACAAAAAGATCAATAGTTCACCCAAATAATCAGTGCATTCTGTGATACCTAAAATGTATATCTTAGCTACTGATCATTAGTTCTAAGAATTCATCTTAATAATAATTTACCAGGCTTCTGCTGGTATTTTCTTTAAAATGTACAAATTCTTTAGCCTCAGGTGACTATTGAATACCCTCAGGCTTAATATTCATCTGATTTGGTCAACAATTATCTGCATATTTTTTCAGTAATCAATGGCCTCATTTATGTTACTTTATGAGTGACTATGTTATCTTTTCAGGTAGTCTGAAGAAGAAAATCTTTTTGTGACAAGACAAACAGGTCTGTTCAATTTTTCTGCTGCTTCATTTTCTCCTCTTTTAAGGTCTCACTTTACCAGTACTATTGTTGTTGTTAGGTGCCATCAAGTCAGTTTTGACTCACAGTAACCCTGTGTACAACAAACTGAAATACCTCTTTACTGAAATTCAAAACTGAAATTCTCTTTACTCAGTATTCCATTCATAAGACTTATTTGCCATAATTATCCTCAAAGTTTTCACCATTCATATAAAAGATAAATAGGCAGCCATTCTGGCATCAAAAGTACAACATATTTTTCTATCTCCTACTTCATCTTGTTAAAAATACCTCAGTCATTTGTCTCTTTATTAGATTACTTTATCTAAAAGATTAACCACTTCCTCACCTTCATCCCTGCTGTTTATTGTCTCCACAGCCCTTATCATTATCTCACCATTGTATAATTACCAATTAATTAATTTTTTTATTAACTCTCTCACCTGGCTAAAAGGCAAATTCTCTGAGGCCAGAAACTTTGGTTTTCTCTCTTATACTCCATTGCAAATTCTAGGCACTGGAAAATAAATATTAACAAATCAAATATTTGTTGAATAAATGTATTATAATGACATGTGCAAAGAGCTGGAGATAGAAAACCAAAAGCGAAGAACACATTCAGCGTTTCTCAAGATGAAAGGACTGAAGAAAAAATTCAAGCCTCGAGTTGCAATACTGAAGGATTCTATGGGGAAAATATTAAACAATGCAGGAAACAGCAAAAGAAGATTGAAGGAACACACAGAGTCATTATACCAAAAAGAATTTTGCTGAAGATCATTCAAAAGTGTCTGCAGCAGTGTATCAACAGGGAACTGCCATAATTTTGCTGAAGATGATTCAAAAGTGGCTGCAGCAGTATATCGATAGAGAACTGCCAGATTCAGAAGAGGACATGGAACCAGGGATATCATTGCTGATGTCAGATGGATTCTGGCTGAAAGCAGAGAATATCAAAAAATGTTTACCTGTGTTTCATTGACTATGCAAAGGCATTTGACTGTGTGGATCATAATGAATTATGGATAACATTGAGAAGAATGGGAATTCCAGAATACTTAGTTGTGCTCATGAAGAACCTATACATAGATCAAGAGGCAGTTGTTCGAACAGATCAATGGAATGCTGTGTGGTTTAAACCCAAGAAAGGTGTGCGTCAAGGTTATATCTTTTCACCATAACTATTCAATTTGTAAACTGAGCAAATAATCCTAGAAGCTGGACTATATGAAGAAGAATGGGGCATCAAGATTGGAAGAAGATGCCTTAACAACCTGGGTTATGCAGATGACACAATCTTGCTTGCTGAAAGTGAAGGTGACTTGAGGCACTTACTGATGAAGATCAAAGACCACAGCCTTCAGTATGGATCATACCTCAACATATAGAAAACAAAAATCCTCACAACTGAACCAAGAAGCAACATCACGATAAATGGAGAAAAAATTGAAGTTGTCAAGGATTTCATTTTACTTGAATACACAATCAACACCCATGGAAGCAGCAGTCAAGAAATCAAAGGACGTATTGCATTGGGCAAATCTGCTGCAAAAGGCCTCTTTAAAGTGTTGAAGAGCAAAGATGTCACCTTGTAGACTAAAGTATGCCTGGCCCAAGCCATGGTATTTTCAACTGTATCATATCCATGTGAAATCTGGACAATGAATAAGGAAGACTGAAGAAGAATTGATGCCTTTGAATTGTGGTGTTGGCGAAGAATATTGAATATACCATGGAATTTCAGAAGAATGAACAAATGTGTCTTGAAGGAAGTACAGCCAGAATGCTGTTTGGAAATAAGGATGGTGAAACTTCGTCTCACATACTTTGGACGTGTTGACAGGAGGGATCAGTCCCTAGAGAAGGACATCATGTTTGGTAAAGTAGAGGGTCAGCGAAAAAGAGGAAGACCCTCTGTGAGATGGATTGACACAATGACTGCAACAACGGGCTCAAGCATAATGATTGTGAGCATGGCACAGGACTGGGCAGTGTTTCGTTCTCTGGCAGATAGGGTCACTATAAGTCGGAACCAACTAGACGGCACCTAGCAAGAACAACAACAACAAATGAATGAATGGATGCTTGCGTGAATGCGTGGATGAATGAATAAATAACTGATTTTTAGAAGTAGCTCTAGATATTAATATTCTTAAATGTTTTCCCACATAATTGACTGAGAGACAAATAATGTAAGTTCCACTACCTTGCTTAGGTGTACTGTCTCACACACAAACACAAAAAATAAACAATTTTAAAGTTTTCTCTATATAATATTTTAATGCTGATATTTATTTCAAAAAATATGTTGGACCTGTCAATCTAAAAGTATCCAAAACCAAAAACCAAACCAGTTTTCATTGAGTCAATTCTGACTCATGACAATCTGTGTGTGTCAGAGTAGAACTGTCCTCCACAGTGTTCTTAATGGCTGTGACATTTTGGAAGTAGATCACCAGGTCTTTCTTCCAAGGAACCTCTGGATGGATTCTAACCGCCAATGTTTGGGTTAGTAGGCAAGCCATTTTGCACCACCCATAGACGTATCAAGTGTACTGATACACACACACACACCTACACATGCACATATATAAACCCAAACCAAAACCCATTGCCATCGAGTCCATTCCAACTTATAGTGACCGTATAAGATGGAGTAGAACTGCCTCATAGGGTTTCCAAGGCTGTAATCTTTATGGAAGCAGACTGCTAATCTGTCTCCTGTGGAGTGGTTAGTGGGTTCAAGCTGCCCACCTGTCTGTTAGTAGCTGAAACAACACTTAACCACTGTGTCACCAGGGCTCCATACACATATATGCAAACATATATGCACACACACACACATATATATATACATAATTAATTTTAATTCTAATATTTTAGTGAGTACATTTAGCTTCTACTATATGTTCCAAGATAAACTTCTCACAAAATCCTTTGCACTTTTGTTTCTGAAGTGCGTATAGAAAAACACCTATCATGCATAAACATAAAAGATAATTTCTTTTTTTAAAAAAGCCGGAAAAACCATTAAAAAAAATAGATCAACAAATGTGCTAATATTGAAATTAAAACTCATGTACGGCAAATGTTAGTTAGCATGGGAAAAAGATAAGCCACACTCTGGGATAAGATATTTTTAGTTTATACAATGCTGCAATACTGTTCATAATAGTGGGAAACATTAAAGAGACCTGTTTCTCCATAGAGAAAAGGATAAACTGTGGCTTAGACAGCATTGCAGTTAAGATAAAATTTAGCAAAATGTAACAAAGTATAAAAATCTCAAAACAACATTGGCTAACAAAAAAATAAGTTACAGAAGTATAAGTATGTATGATACCACTTACGTAGTTTAGAACAGAACAACAGCCTATATTATATAAGTTTGTGTGGGAATGATACATAATAGTTATCTCTAGAGAAGGAGAAAATGAGGAACACAGTACAGAATGTTAAAAGTATTTATGATGTTTCTTTTTAAAAAGAAGCAACTAGCTGATATCTAACAAGTTTCATCTTTCTTGATGAATTTGTGGATTTGTTTCTGCATCTCTCTCACTCTTAAGAAATCTCAAACTTAACTGAAAAGAACAGTTCAAGTAACTTTTTCTTTCCTAAACCATTTGAAAATGATATCCCATCAACTGTAAATGCTTTAGTGTATAATTCCTTCATAGATATTTTCCAATGTAACCATTAAATAAGGAAATTAATATTTATACACTAATATCTAATACTTACTTAGAGCATTGAAGTTTTTCTAATTCCCAATATTTTTTATCCTCTCAAAATAATCCAATCTAGAATCTCACATTGCATTGTTGTCTCTTTAATCTTCTTCAAACACATAATTTCTTCCGCCTTTTCTTGACTCATGGTACCGATACTTGAAATGATTATAGCCCAGCTTTTTGCTCAGTGCCACTCAATTTGAATGTGTTTAATCTTTCTTATGATTAGACTGGGATGCTGTGACTTTGGCAGGAATAACACAGAAATTTTTTGTTTGTTTTGTTTTCTCATTTTACCTTATTTATTTATATACACACCCTACTGCTGACAGGCATTTGAGTTGTTATGGCTTTGAAGCTCTTAAGAAGAAAACTGAGAACATTCTTGTACAAGTCTTTGTTAGCAGATAAGAGTCTTTGCTATTTTTGTTTTTATATACCCATAAGTGGAATTGCAGGGTTATAAGGTACATCTGAACAGGACAGTGTACTCCTAAATAGCATATGTTGATTTCAGTTTTTTTTTCTATTCTGAAAAGTCTTGTCTTTTAAGTGAAGCATTTAGTTGATTTACATTTAATGTAATTACTGAAAGATTTGGGCTATCATCTTGCTATTTGTTTTCTATTTATCCCTTCTGTTTGTTGTTTATTTAGTCTTTCTTCCTTACTATCTTTGAGATTGACTGATTATTTGTATTATTCTGTTTTGTTTTTTGTTTTTTTTTGTCCTTCTGTATTGGCTTTTTAGTTGTATCTTTTAATACTCTTAATGGAGTCCCTGGATGGTGCAAATGGTTAACATGCTCAGCTGCTGATCAAAAGGTTGGAACTTTGAATCCACCCAGAGGTGCTCAGAAGAAAGATCTGGTGATCTACTTCCCAAAAAACCAGCCATTGAAAACTTTACGGAGCACAGTTCTACTCTGACATACATGGGATTGCCATGGGTCGGAGTTGGCTAGATGACAATTGGTTTATGATCGTTAACCTTTGTTCTGATGAACAGTTAAATTACTGCAGATTGCATCATTCCTGTCAATACTTAGAACTAGGCATTGTTAAAGTCAGCCATTTTCAGGTTTTTTGTTATTATTAGAGCATAGCCTTAAATACTATGACATGATTCCTATCCCTAGGTCTTGGGATTACTGGGATTTCAACTGAATTGGCATGTCAATTATAGTCTCTTCACTCTGACTGGGCATAAACTTCAACTTCTTTTAGCACTGGGTGACCTCTGAAATGTCAAGGATTTGGGATTTCTATTCTGCGCCTCCCTCCTCATAGTTAGTCCTATGTTAATTGGTTTCTGCCCAGTGTTGCAAACAGTTGTTTCCTATATTTGTCCAACTTTCAGAGTTGTTATTGGTTGGGAAGTGGGTCTTATATTAGCTTCTCTATCATAGTCAGAACTGGATAAATAAAATTAATTAATGTTATTTTAATTGAATTTTATGGTTTCGTTATCATATTCGAGACTTGAGTATGTGTCAGCAGTTCCTTTTGTGTTTCCTATCCTATCTTACCTAGCACACTATCTTACCTATGTCATTGGATGAGAACTTAAAAGGCGGAAATAGTGGCCAAGAAAAAGTAGATTAACTTTTACCAATAGCCAGTCATCGGACCAGTGTTTATCAGATATACTGAATTTGGTTATTAGAACGGTAAAGGGATCAATAATTTTTAGTAAGCCTTTTCCAACCTTGCATTTGCAGCAAGCATTTTTTTAAATATGCAATTCAATGCCCAAAATGTTAAATTAAATTCATGATATCCAAACTTCTCACATAAACTAACTGCAGAGATGTCTCCAATATCTGAGAAGACTCATTAGATTATTTATCAGAAACATATTCACTTAATTTTTGCAAGTACTGATGTTGGATGTTTTTATGATTTTTAAAAATTGTATTGGTGTTCTCCAATATTAGGATAATAGCAATAAAGTCATAGAAATTCTCTGGGGGATTTAAAGAGGACTGAGCAGACACCTATTTGCTCCATTCCATTCAGTGCATGATCCCCAGACTACAGTCTTTCACACCTTACAGGAGGAAGCCTGTACAATTTTTAAAAATTCCATACTCTTTAAAATACCAAACTGAATCTGATTCCTCCATAAGATTCCCCTGATAGTGCTTATTTTAACTTCTGGTCTTACACAATGTCTTCTTCCACTTAGCAATTCTTAAAGAATTTAGAATATACCTATCACAATCACTAACCGTCTTTCCTGCCTGATAAACAGAGTTGTGTATTTCGATCAGTCTTCATCTACTGGTTTTGTATTCTATTAACTACCTGGCCTGTCTCCTTTGAATGTACTCCCAGTTTTTAGTATTCCTCTTTAATATTATACACAGATACAGTCTGGGTAACACAGAGAACTTTAGGAAATTCATTTAGCTATTTTTGAAGATTTCTTAAATTAATAAAATCTAATTGGAAACCCTGTTGATGTGGTGGTCAAGAGCTATGGCTGCTAACCAAAAGGTGGACAGTTCGAATCCACTAGCTGCTCCTTGGAAACTCTGTGGGGTAGTTCTGCTCTGTACTCGGAATCGACTCAATGGCAACGGGTTTGGTTTTGGTTTGGTTAATGTAATATATTATAGAGTAGTTATATGGCAACATTTACTCATATTTATATTTAACTAGACAATTCAATAATTTTATATATACCATTACTACATTACAGGGACCAAGAGCTTTTTACAAATTTCTGTATATTTCATCTAGTTATTTCTGATTTCTTATCCCAGATTCTGACTGCATTTTAAAATCTAATTCTGTCATTAACATATTCATCATCTCCTCTTAACTTCTGCCAACTTCCCATTGACTGCAGTGGCTTTGCCAGCAATGTTCTCTGAAAAATCATCAGTAAACTTTTGCTTATAATGTGTTCAAGAAGAGAGCCAATAGCAATCCACCAGATATTTAGTAATTAATTGATGTTATCAATTAAAAAATAGTGGGATGACAGCTACTGTTTATTCAGCTTCCACTCTGTCAGGCATTGTGTTCAACTATATTTTAATCATTTACGTATTCAGCAACAAATGTTGAGTGGCTGCTATGTGCACTGTTGTAACAACTTTACAAAACATGCATTGTTGTTGCATTTTATACATGACTTACTTGAACAGTACAACTTCTCAGCTAATAAGATAGGAGCCAGAATTTGCACCTTGTCTGCATTCTCTAAACTCATGCTTATATCATTATCCTAAACTGCCTCCCACTCATGGACTTTTGATTCAGAATCTTGTCATCTAGGGCAATAGGTTTCCAACCTTCTATTGGCAACCAGAATTCTATGACATGTTTTGAAAGCCAATGATCTGTACAGGATTTATCAACAGATTACTAAATTATTCTTTCTCAACGTGTTTTCCATGAGACACTAGTTTCCAAGATCCTTCATTAAAACCCATGTTTCAAAAAAGAGCCAAATGATAAATGATTGGGCAACCCACTCATCAAAGCCCTTTTCCTGTAAGTTCTGAAACAATTGAAAAGTAGACACAGATATTTAATAGGGACCGATATATCTGCCTTATAATTCATACAACTGGATTGGAGAACGCGGCTTAGAGCCAAGGTTAAAATTATGCCTCCTATATTTTTAACTCTCAGCAGTTGGACAATTTCAGGCCCTTCCTTTACCAGAGCAGAATGCTGAGCGTAGGAGACTGGAATGGACGTAATGATGTACTTGGTCAATCTCTTCTGTGATACAGCCAGTGACAATGAAGAACTTGGCTATGCTTGTCTCATACTGTTTTCAATATCACTAATTAGATGAATCACACTTTTGGCAACAGAAATGAACAAGTAAGAGGGTGAAAGGGGCTCTTCTCTTTTGGAGACTAAAACAGAAGTCTTATCCTATCTATGGAAATGTGAGAAGTAGTATAAAAAGCTTCCTCTCCCAAAAAGTCATCAATGTTTCTTTGCTAAAAGAGTTCAAAACTAATTTTGTTTATTTGTCTTTAAGTTGTAAACATATCATCTAATTTAATGAAAACGTTGAAATAATATATATGCAAGCTGATTACAGAAATGATAGATTTTTTTTTGTAGTCCATTTTTCTATTAGATGTGTAAGAGATGCTGAAGGATGGAAAATATTCGACTGTGGACTTCACACGTCCCTGGCGCCCACAGTTATTCCTCCTCATCCCCTCTTGCAGATTACTGTAGGCCTAACTCTGCCTCCCCATTCCTTCTAATAAAACTCAAAACTCCCAACTGACAGCCACTAATACTTAGGAAGAGTTTCTCCCTTTTCCTAGAGTTACTCTTTTGACCAGCTATCCCTAAAACTAGTTGAATTTCATTTGAACCCCCTTGCTAAAGCATCATACAATTCTTGCCCCTTTCTCTCTCAGCTTAAAATGCTCCTTCAGTGATTACTCATACCTGATATATTAAAGGCTTATGCTAAATGGTGGGTGTGGTGCAATGAGTTTCTCTTTATATATGGACTTTCTGCTCCTGTGTTTATAATTCTGACAAGAATAATTGGTTGGACTGCAGTCTGTCTTGTGTTTGGTCAATTTTGCTCACCTTTCGGGGACTGGTCAGTCTTCTATGCAAATAGGGTGTGTAAAACCAGCCAATAAGATTAAGTGACTTTGTAGGAATTGGTTAATTAGTACGCAAATTAAGTGACTGTGGCCTACCAAGGAGATTTGTCGGTTCATTGTCTCGTGGGAGGACCATGATCTGACATTGACAAGAAGTAGGCTTACATAGGAACAATTGCATAGAGGTTTAGGGGGACCTCATTACCATCAAGAAGAGCCTGGAGCTGAGCACGTCCTTTGAACCCAGGACCCGGAGTTCCTGAGCTGAGAAACTCCCAAACAAAGGAGAGAAAGAGCTATAACACTGGAGACATAGTGAGAGGGTGAAAAATGGTAACAACCACAGCAGAGCCCAGTGGCAGAAGTACGAGTAGTGGGAACAAGCGGGCTGGTGTGAGGCAGTTGCAGTAGCCTTGCCGATACACAGAGTGAGAAAGAGCGAGCAGCTTTGGGCAGGAGGCTTGCTGGCAAAGTGGAGTGCCTCCGGGCACTTGTCAGTGTTGCTAAAGAGCTGTGACACTTGCATGAGCAGGCCACAGCCAAGAGAAGTCCTGGCTGCTGCCTCAGCCAAGAGAAAGGCCTCCTGCCTGCAGGCATGGCTGAGAAGAAGCTAAGAGTTGTCTTGGTTGGAAGCTATCCTGACTGAAGAACTATCTTGTCTCCTGAGTTGTACGTTTTTACTTCCAAGTCAATTCTGCTTCTAAAGTGTAGCCTCCTGCTTCCCTAATAAACCATATAATTGTGAGTATGGTCTGTGAGTTCTGTGTGGGCCTTGCTATGAATTATCAAACCCAGGAGAGAAGTAGAGAGTGCTGTAGGGAGGATGGGACGGTTGGTGTCAGAAAAGGTGGAAAAGTTGGAGAGTGGAGATATGCCTGACCTCCACGTCATCAGAACAAACTTTGTGCTGTTACTGATTCTCATCCCTCCTTGTGGAGAGACAAGGTGTGACGCTACTAGTTTACAGCCGGGATCTAGTTGATTTTCTTTCACAGATACTGGAATCCATCTTACAGTAAAGTTGTCACACTGTGTTTGGCTCAAAGGGAACACTTTATATGTACTAATAAAAATGAATGTGCAAATATATGTAAGTCAAGTTCTGCACATGATGTTCCCTTTGTTGTGTCTTGCCTGGCTAACTTCTACTTATTTCTTTATGGCTCAGCCCAACTATTACTTCTTACAGGAAAACTTTCCTGCCATTGCTTCCCTTCCTTTGCAGAGCTACAATGCCTAATTTCATATAAATTCAAACTCTGTCTGCCCTCATATCAATTAACCAACATTAGTCAAAGTAAAATTACATTTAGGTATAGGCTAAGATTTGGAGGCATGGTGTTGCTTAAGAAAGGTCCCTTTAAGTATGGAGTTTATTTTGTACATCGAATTCCACATTTTTGGTGATTAAAATTTTGATTTATTTCACAAACACTATGTAGCAATTACCATGCACCAGGCACTATTCCCATTATTTGAAAATGTTAGCTTATAACAACTCTGCAAGACAGGTGCTAGTGGATATAGCTAAAGGAGGAGTATCCCCATCTTACAGATGAGGAATCTGAAGTGAGGCGTATAAAGGTCAAGCATGGCATTCTAACCAGTAAGTGTTAGGGTAAAGATCTGAGCACAGAACCTCTGGCTCTAGAGTTTGCATCATCAACCACCATATTATGCTGCCTGTTACCATGTGGAAACAAAAAGATCTTTCATTTTTACATATGTGGGATCTAGTGTTATGAGAAAATTAAAAATAATATGGCTCCTCTTCAAATAATATTTTAATAAATTGGAGATCATGATCTTAGAAGGTAAAAGGCAGAAACGTGGATACTTTTATTATCTACTTTGATCTGTTTATACGTAGGAAAAATGAGCCCTGAGGAGGTGATAAGGCTTGCCAAGGTCACCAAATCATCCCATAGTAAAATGGGCCCTAGATCCCAGGTGTCCTAAGCGGTGAGTCTACCATCTCAGTCTTTTAGAAAATAATTTCTGAATGATTATGCCTGTGAAACATTTTTTAATTATCAGTAAAGAGAAATAATCTTGCAGCTGTTCAAACTATCCTTGTGAAACGCTGCTATAGAAAATATGGGAAGCTTATGTTTGAGACATGAAATTGAAAGTTTGTTCCTGTTTGTATTTAGTAGTGAACGTGTAAAAATTCAGTTCATCCAGGAAGTATTTATAGGATAGTAAGTCAGCTTTAAATTCTAAAGGAAAAAATATCTGAGAACTTGCCAATGAACAAACAAAATTAAAATAATAAAACAATATCTGAAGGAAGAGTAAAAGCCAATCTCCATGTGAGAATGCTCAGATATGCTAAAGAAGCCGTGAAGTTTGTTCAGTTTGCTAACATATCCTTACAAACCAGGATTCCCCAGATGAGTACCAAATAAACTGTGATTGACTTTGAGCATAAGAGTCACAACACAGTCTAATGTTTCTCTGTTAATGCAGCTCGAACTACACGATGGTTGTAAATGAATGAGTTTAAACACTATTTTATGATGTACATTGCCAAGTACCCTAACGCAGTTTCTGAAAAGTGAAATATTTATCACTTAATATTGTCAGTTATTATATATCTTTCCAGGCTAAACTAACAGTCAGCAGAGCACTCCCTGCATTAATGGAAAAGCTGTATTACTGAATTGAAAATAAATAAGTAAATAAAACATTTTGTAACAATGTTTATGTCTTCCTGCTTTTTTTGTTTATCTTTTTTTTTTTTTTTGGACATATTTTAATGTGTCTGGTCTGAGGTTTTGACAAAGAGAGATGTTTTAAATAACTTGTTCCTGACTCCTTTGGATATTATTTAGATAAAAAATACAAATTAAGTAAACCTTAAAGTCTATTTATTATCTTCTCCCCTTTTGTAGCTACTTTCTCAAAACTTTCTTAATCCAGACATCCATAGCTTTAAAAAACTAGTTAGAAAATTAAATAAATGAATTCATGCAAGCGTCAGAAATAATTATACGAATAACTGAGAACTAAACAGTCGAATGCCTATTTCTTCCAAAGAGTATTGGAATTTTGAATGGGAATTGAATATATTAATCTTAAACAAAAAATTAAGGCTAATCAAACTTGATTGTACACAAGAATCATCTGGGAAATGCTTTTAAGTATAGACCCCAAAACACTCTCACTAGATACTTTAATTCCATAGATCCAGGTTGTGGCTGAGGGAAATACATTGTAACAAGGCTCCAAATGCTTCTGATGCACATGGCCGAAAGCTGCCCCTTGAGAAAGAGTGCAATAAATAAGGTGAGGATTTCTGGCACTGGGGGGGATAGTGGTGGTCGCAGATAATTTTGGCAGTCGTTGTTCAGTAAGCTTCATTATCAAAATGATACATGAGAATAATTGTTAATACTTCCAGGAGGAGATAAAAGTAACCTTCATATCATATTTTATTATATATGTGATAGTGGAAGAACAGACGTATCCAATCAGTCACATCTCTATAGGATATAGCATACAATTTCACCTGCTGGATGCAAAATAGGTGGTAGAATGAGATACTCTATTAGAAAGGTGCATTATTAATCATTTTGCACTCATGCACTTTAAATTGCAATAATTTATTTTCAAATAAATTATCTTTTATGTTGATAAAGACAAAACTCTATCAATTATTTGTACAGTAGAACCATTGGAGTTTATTTTCCTATAACAATTTCCCACCATGATTAACTGTAAAGTGAATGTTCTAAAATATGCACATGTGAATTTTAAAGTCTTTAGTTACAGATTTGCTCACGGTAGTCCTTTTTCTCAAATGGTCGCTTCCCTACCCAAGTTGAGGTGCATCGTCTCAAGGTGTTGCTGTGAAAGGCACATTGCCCTTTTCAATCTCCCCAACTTCTGCATGTTGTTGCATCACTTTTCAGGTGAATTTTGCATGCCCTACTTTGCACAGAAATTAAAACTCAAGAAGAGAGCTCTGTTTGTGGGTAAGTAAACATTAGTAGACTTCACTTGCTCTACATTTCTGATAGAGTGCTGTCTTTGACATATTGTCAAAAACTTAATGTATCATAGTTGACTTTAAAAATAAACAAAATTTATGTGTATAATTAAAAAAAACACATATCAAATACTTTACATTGTTTTTATAACACATTATAGTTCAGATCCAAAAATAAATTTAAAAAGTGTGCTATAAGAAATATAGGTTTAGCCTATTTTTATCACCCATTTACTCCCCATATTAGGACTTAATCATCTTCCCTATAAATATCACAAAAGGGAAGCTATTTTATTGTTGTTATGTGCTGTCGAGTTAGTTTTGACTCATAGCGACCCTATGTACAACAGAATGAAACCTGGCCTGGTCCGGTACCATCCTCACAATCATTGCTGTGTTTGAGCTCATTGTTGCAATCACTGTGTCAGTCCATTTTGTTGAGGGTCTTTCTCTTTTTTGCTGACCCTCTACATTAACAAGCATGATGTACTTCTCCAGGGATTGGTCCCTCCTGATAACAGGTCCAAAGTATGTAAGATAAAGTCTCGCCATCCTTGCTTCTAAGGAACATTCTGGCTGTACTTCTTCCAAGACAGATTTGTTCGTTCTTCTGGCAGGCCATGGTATATTCAATGTTCTTCGCCAATACCATAATGCAATTAATTCAATTGCATCAATTCTTCTTTGGTCTTCCTTATTCATTGTCCAGCTTTCGCCTGCATATGAGGCAATTTAAATTAACATGGCTTAGGTCAGGCACACCTTAATCCTCAAAGTGACATCTTTGCTTTTTAACAGGTGAGCTATGGCCCTGTTTAATTGGATGCTTTGCTTATTAAAATGCTTCTCATAAGATACATTTGTAAAATAGTGTTTCAAGATTACTCCAAAAATAACTTTTGAATAAATTAATCTGTTATGTAGTTGAAGTAATTACCATTTCCCTAAATTTGAGGTCCTCTGAATGCACTAAATGAGAGCAAAGACTATGTCTCTAGAACCTAGCACATTTTTTATGTAACATAAATTCTTCTGGTAATTTGAATTGAACTGAAATTATGAAATAAATTTATTTAATCTGGCAAAAATGTAAAGTCAGAGCTCTTTTCAGGAAGATTCTGCTACCATGTGTGGAGATGCAATAAAAGCATTGATACAATAATATTCCTTCTTAAACATATGGAATATTAATTATTATTTTTATTCTTCTAATGATTTTGAACTTAAGGAAAATATTAGCATGCAGGATTTTTAGGAAGGGAAAATTGAAGCATAATTTTTAAGTAGCTCATATAATTTCATATTTCCAATATATGTTTAAATTTGTAACAAAATCCAAGTATTCTTACCTTTTGAACATGGAAACACAAGATTAAATAGACTCTACAAATATTTTAAGACTTGAAAATTTTCTTGGGCAGAAGAGCACTGTTTATATTGTTTGTCAATTTTAAATTTAATTTTTAATAGTTTACTATTTAGTAAGGGACATAGAATATAGTAAAAACTATACAATTATACAAATAAGTAATGCCTTTCAGATCATTGTAGTATTCTTATTTTAAACTTAAAGTAAAATAATAAATTGGGTGTGAATGGAACCTGGCTGTCTTTCCTGAGACTGTTTGCACTCCAGGCCAGTCATTTATTCTTCACCATTTCCCATGCAGCTCTCTAAAATTTGAGTTCAAAGAAAGGATTTACCCAGACAGAAGAGGGCAATTCTTTGCTAAAGTGTATATAATTAAATCATGATAGCATTAAATATAAAAATACTGACTTTAATTACTTCCATATTTTGAGAATAATACCTTATGGGATGTGATGTAGAATTCACAAAAAAACAAATATCTGCATTTGATGATTTCTGAAATAAACTTTCATACAAATGAAATAGAATAAAAAAATAAAACTTTAAATGCTACTTACATCATAAGGGACACTACATAGTAAACTCAGGGACTGAATAAAATAGGCTTTTGCACATAGCAGTTGCAATATCTGCCCTGGAGGGAGACTGAAAGTACTTATAGAAAAGCAAAAAACACAAACATGTAAGTTTACTCAATATGTATTCATTCTACCAGGTTGACCTAGAATATTATGCAAACTGTCTTGTCAAATTATTCATGAAATATGGATATCCATGCATTTGGAATGGAAATTCAATGTTGGAAGATATCAACAAAATAGCTGATTTTATTAAAGAGACAGAAAGTTAGGATGCAGAAAAATAAAACATTAAAACTACAACAGCTATTTAACGTTTCATGATCATAAAAGGTCTTTGCAGAGAACTATTTATTTTTGATAGAGTCCATTTAATTTAGCATAGATTTTAATTTGAGAAGTGATTAAAAAGAAAAATCCAAATAGTCATCCTGGAATATGCTACTAGTTTAATTACCTGCTGGCCCAAATTCTCATCAAAGTCATAGAGATGAAAATGAATTTTTCTTTCCTTGAGGTTAAAGTTTTCAACATGAAAGGAAATGCCAAATTGGAAAATATTATGTTTAAAAATTATTATTTTAACTTTGAATCTATTTAAGGAAAGATAGAGAAACTGTACAAGTTATTAAGAAAGAAATAGAAACTGACTCTCAAATGAACTGAATTTTCAAGACAAATTATAACTTTATGCAATATAAACATTTAAGAAGATCAAAGCTTTATGATACAAATACTTTGTAAGGGATTTATAGGTATATTCTGTAAAAATAGGAAAAGAACATAGATGAAGATGGATAGTAATAACTCAGACTTACTATGCACTAGTCTTTGTTCTAGGTGTGTTACATTTAAAAGTTAAAACAGTAATACAAGTAGCCATTAAGTATTATCATTCCCATTGTATAGATAATAAAATGAAGGCACAGAGGCTAGGTAACTCAACCTTGGTCTCACAGCTGCTAAGTGGCCAAGACATAAGCCCAGGGAGTCTGTCTCTAGAGTTCATGTTTGTAACCACTATGACATACTGCTTCTAATGTCTAGCATGAAACTGAACAATGTCAGCAGTGTTAGCACAGTCATCCCTTGGTGTTTTGGGGGGATAGGTTCCAGGACCCCCATGGATATCAAAATCCGAGGATGCTCAATCTCTTATATAAAATGGCATAGTATCTGCATATAAACTATGCACATTCTCCCATATACTTTAAATCATCTCTAGATTACTTGTAATACCTAATACCGTGTAAATGCTACATAAATAGTTGTTACACTGTATTGTTTAGGGAATAATGACAAGAAAAAAGTCTGTACACGTTCAAAGGTGGCAAACAACACAAGTAGCAAATGAACAAGAAGCGAGGGGAACAATACTCAAACAGTGAGTGCTGGAGAGAGACGGAGGACCTGAGAAATGACGGGAGGCTACAGCCGGGTATGCCTACACATTATTTTACTAGCGTGGGTTTAGTGCAGTGCAAGATGCATTGCAAATTCAAATTTTGCTTTTTGGAAATTTCTTCTTCTTCCCCCCCTTTTTTTGGAATATTTTTGATCTGCAGTTGGTTGAATCCATGGATGCAGAACCTACATATACGCAGGGCTGACTGTAATGCTTATTTGTGGTTGTTAATTTGTTGGATGAGTAAACTAAGGCAAACTAGCTCTATAGTCCAAGTGCTTATAGACTCAGCCTCTGACTTATTTAATGCATTTTATGTTAATATAGACTGCTGAACATTGGTTTTCTTGAACTAAGTCAGATAAGAACTGAGTTTTTAGCTTCAGATAAAGTTATATCTGTGTACTCTGCAGTACTTTTATTTTTTAACTATATTGTCTATTCAGTCTGCTTAGACACAAACAGAAGCAGAAACTGTGATAAGAAGAGGAGAGAAAGAAGAAAAATAAGTGCATTCTAAATGTCCACTATGTGTCATATTGATCTTGGAAGATACGGACTTTTAGTATCTTTGATGGAAATGGAAGGTAGAGACAGGGAAGAAAGGCAAAAAAGAAGAATTAATGACCACCATGATACGACTTCATTCAGTATACATTTAGTGAGGATCCTTATGTGGCAAGTGGTCTGCTAGGTCCCTGACATCATGGCACTTAATGTTTTAATGGTGAAATTATAAACCACATTATTAAAACTATGAATTTAAAAATAGAAAAGCTCTATGAATGGTAGATACAGCACACAGTTCTCTGATAGCACAAAATTGGGTGATTTCACCTGATCAGGGAAACCACGGAAGGTGTCCTGAAAAAGTGACATTGAGTAAAGATTTGCAGGATTAGGATTTAACTAGGAAAAGTGTGAGGAAAGGATGCCCACGGAGAGGTAAGAGTATGTTAAATGCCCTAGACTTAGTTGGAGATACTACAGATTTGAAAGACAATTCCTCAGACCAAAGCACTGAAAAGGAAGGATGTCATAAATGAGGTATGAGATGAATTAGGTAAGGCCTAGACCCTGCAGGGAAAGATCAACTTTCATATATTTCTTGGAAGCACTAGGAAGTCACTGGAATCATTCAAAGAAAGTATGGATGGAGGAGCATGTTTTGATTTTGGATTTTGGATAGATGACTTTGGCTTTACTATGGTAAACAAAGGAAAAGAATGAAAGTATAGATGCAGGTAGAAGTTAGAGGGCTAATTCAGCTGTTCACGTTGAGGCAATGGAGGAAGAGAGAATTGTATGAGATTAAAATGTAAAACTGATTAAACTTGATGGTGGATTGTGTTTGGAGTTGAGGGAAGAAGAAATGATAAGAAAAACCCCTAGAGTCTTGCATGTGTGGCTGAATTGTGTGATTGCTGCCACACACGGAAATAGAGAACAGTGGAATAAGACAGGAGTGGTTTTGACAGAAGAACGTGGGTTTATTTTATATACGTTGAATTTTGGGGGAAAATGTTGAATCATCTGTGAGGAGATGAGTAAGAAGTTGGATATAGAAGTCTGAAAATATAAATTTGCGTGTCATCTGCTATGGCTGAGAAATTGAAGTTGTGCTCACAGATGGGATTACTAGGAGGTGCCCACGGAGGCGAAAAAGAAGCTTTAATCTATGCCTTGAAGCAAATACTTAATATTTGGTTAAGATAAACCAGCAAGGGGTACTGAAAATTCATGACCAGGGATATTAAAGGAAACTAAGAGAAAACTATTTCACAGAAGCTAAGAAGGTAGGGTTTCAAACAGAAGATATTACATTATAGAATTATATAATGTAGAATTATAGAATGCACACAATACTATATAATGCTGAGAATTAAGAAAGATGAGGATTACAGGATATCTATTGGATATAACATCAGAGGAAACTGATAAACACAGTAATAGTTATTTGGGATGATTGATTGTGAATTACATCTAATTTGAGAAGACCAAAGCCTTGGAAATGAAGACATGAAGATAAGTTTCATGAGTTTGCTTATGATAAAGAGAAGACTAGGGCAATAGCTAAAAGATAATACAAGGTTGAGAGAGGGTTTCTTTGAGAATTGAGAAAGCTGTATTATGATAAAAATCCAGGGCATCTATTTTTGATACTCTGGCAGAATACAATGCATCCCCACTAACAAGATACTTAATGTTCTCTCTGTATCTACATGCAATGGATGTATTGTATCTTAATTGCTTTAAACGCAGCGTTAGCTTGTAAACAAAGGAGGAAACCCTCAGAAAGAAAGGTAGGGTTACCCAGAGCAGCACCAACAGAAACAATGTTAAGACTTTACAGTGAAGTGGAACAATGGAAAGTATTTTACCCTTCTAGTGCAGTGTGAATCACTACAACAGTTTTGCAAAAGTAGTGACTTATTTAGTAAAGTTGATTACATATAAATCCCATGATCTATTTATTACATTCCTAGCAATAATTGCTAGGAGATATATCCCAGTAGCATTGTTTATAATAGTAAACAAAACAAAAACAAAACACCTGGAATCAACTTGTATAGATAAATAAGTTTTGGTTTATATATACCCCAAAAAACAAATTCATTGCCATTGAGTCGATTCCAGCTTATAGCGACCCTATAGGACAGAGTAGAATTGCCCCATAGGATTTCTTTCAAGGCTGCAATCTTTATGGAAGCAGACTGCCACACCTTTCTCCTGAGGAGCAGCTGGTGGGTTCAAACCACTGACCTTTCAGTTAGCAGCCAAGTGCTTAACCACTGCACCACTAGGGCTCCTATTGTTTATATATATACACATATATTTATATATGACTATATAATATAAATACATATATTTATATATGACTATATAATATAAATACATATATTTATATGACTATATAATATAAATACATTTATATATGACTATATAATATAAATACATATACAATATTAATAGTATAAAGCATTGAAAATGAACAAATGAACCTAATTAATGAAATGTTAAGCAAAAAGAAGCAAATTTAAGAGAAATACATCACAGTATGATCTATTTTTCATAAATGATAAAAATATGTAAAACTAAATATAAACCTGTGGTTACTTTTTCTGAAGACCAGAGATTAATTTGATCAAGAAGAGACCCTCAGGGCTTCAAAGATACTATTAATACTCTATTTCTTATAGTACTTAAAGCATAAATGGGTGTTTGTATTATATATGTGTATAGAATATTCTTTTCTGGGAAAAAGAGTGAAGTTTCCCTTCATGAAAGTGTTAAATCATGTTCATTGATTATATACCATAGAGGCAGTATTGGAGAAATTCTTATACTAAAAAAAAAAAAAAAAAGGTTATATTTCAAGAACTCTAATGTGACTTTGATTTCCATGGAAATATGTACATATAGGAATGATTATAATTGAGTTTTCCATACTTTGCAACTTCAAAGAATTGATATTTTATTTTGGAGGAATACATTCAAATTACCTCACATTTGCTTTGTATATTTCACTTGCCCAAAATGGAAAACATATTTTGACCAGAGATTACTTACACACACACACACACATACACTGACACACACACACTCACACACACACACAGACACACACATACACACACACAAACATAATACACATATACATCCAACTACTGGGAGATGTTAGATTGAAATATGTTTTATTTTGAACAAATCATCTTCTAGTTTCTTTTTGCTATTTGAACCATGACATTGTCTTGATAATTAAAGATCCACATACCCCCCTTCTTGGATAAGATTCAAGCTTATGCTTCTGTTTGTCAGTAGAATGCAATAAATAATTTTTAAAATGAAATACTTTAAAATAAATGAAGTCATTATCAACCTGCTGAATAAGGAAGCAATTCATATTATCCTGGACCACAAAGGTCTTTAGAAACAATGAATAACAAGCCTAATTTCTACCAAAGTCATTAGAAAACACATTAAAATGTTTGCTCAGGCTTACTTAACTACAAAATGCAGTTAACAGTTAGATTTATTTCTAATGAGGGATTTCAGTTTATACACAATATGACTTTCAGTCCCAAATTCTTTATGCCCTCTATGTGCTTTGAAGGTAAGCCTTATAGTTGCTGTTTACAAATACTAATCAAATTCTAAACAGATTCTAAATTATTATTATTTCAATGAACATTTATTGAACATTTTCCTTATGATTAGAAATGTACTGAATGCTTTACATGGACTAACTCACTTAAACCTTTTTCAACAAATAATAAGCATTGTCATTGCAAATTGAGGCGTGAACACAGTTCTCTAACTTCAGCATCCATGCTCTTAATCAACATGTTCTTCTCTCTTAGCATTCTGATCTCTCCTTCAAGGTATCCTTCTCAGGGATGCCTTCGCTGACCACTCAACCTCAGAGTGGCTGTTCTGAGTCACTCTCAAAAACATAGCCGCATTGCAATATTCTTCACTTAGGAGCCCTGATGGCGCTATGATTAAAAGCACTTGGCTGCTAACCAAAAGGTCAGGTTAGAACCCACCAGCAGTTCCCCTGGAGAAAAGACCTGGTGATCTGCTCCCGTAAAGATTATAGCCTAGGAAATCCTATGGGGCAGTTCTACTCTGTCACACAGGGTCGCCATGAGTGGGAATCAACTAGACAGCACATAACAACAACAACCTGTAATTAACTTGCTCACTTGTTTACTTGTTTATTGTCCATCTTCTCTTCTCAGTGTCAGCTGAGACCTTGTTTTGTCTATGAAGTTCAGCACTCTTCCTACATCGCCAGGATAATAGTTCCAGTAGATAGAGAGTGCTCTGTAAATTCTGATAAACAAATGAACCATTTGATTCCTATTCACCCAGATAGCATTTATTAACTCCAGATCTGTATGTTGAACTGTCTACATATTAACCTCTAATGATTTTACAGATGTCTTCAATGTAACATGCCTAAAGGTGATCTCATTTCTATCATCTCAGTAAATAGAAAAATTATCTGTTTATTTCTCAAGTTTTAAACCTGAGAATCATCCTTGATTTGTTTTTCTCTTTTATTTTTTTTACCACAATGTACCTCCAAAATAATTCATGTAGATTCAGCCTTCTACATAGTTCTTAGTTTCTTCAATATCTATTGTTTGAGTTGCTATTCTCTCTCACTTGAACTTATGCAACAGTTTTCTCATATCCCTGTCTTCAGGTGTAACCTTCCTACAATCTGTTCTCCACCCTGCAAACAGAAAGGTGTTTAAACAGCACAATAATCATGGAATTTCTGTGTTTACAACAGTTTGTTGGATCTGCATTGTCCTTGGAATGAAATCCAAATTATTTTAACATAGCTCATGAAATTTTTCAATATGTGAATTCTATCACTGCATCCTTTCTAGCCTTCTTTTGGTACTCCTCATCTTACACTCAATAAGAATTATAGAGCAGTAGCTGAGAGCTCAGCTTTCATATTCAACTTCTCTAGGTTCAGAACGAAGGCTTGTCCATTTCTGTATGATACTGGACAAATCACTTCATCTCTTTGAGTCCCAACTTCCTTGACTATAAAATGGAAGGATGAAAGTGATAATAATTGCATCCACCCTACAAGGTTGACATATTACATGAGTAAATAATGAAAAGCACAAGAACAAGTTGTGTGCTTTGTAGGTATCAATTCTTTCTATCCAGTTCTAGAGCCCTATTTTTAGCTCTCAGAATATATCATATTATTCTATATCCATATGGTTCTGCAATGTTAACCTTGCAGCCCTAGAATTCTGTCTACAAACTCTACTTTCTCAGATTATCTCCTATTTATTTTTCAGGTTTCAGTACAGATATTACCACTTTTGGGAGCCTTTCTTATCTCTCAATAGAGGGTTGGGTGCTTTATTTAAGAGATCTCTTTAAACGCCTATAATCTACCCTGTCTGAAAGCACTTATCACAATATTTTATCATTGCTTGCTTCTTTCTTTCATGCCTCCCAGCATATAAGCTCTGTGAACCTGGAGACTATGCCTTGCTCACGGGTATATGTAGTTCAAACATATACGCTTGTATGAAGAATACACTCAATCAAATGTTTGTTAAACCTAATCCAAAAAGAGCTCACCAAAACATCAATTGTTATAAGTGATAATTCCAAATAGAAGCAATTCTTCTGATATCGTATCTCATTCCCATTGAGTGTTACAAAGCTTTACTGGTGTGGAAGTGAGGCACAATAGATGATACCAATCTTATTCCTCCACCTTTATTCCAGGATTCAATTTCAACAAAACCAATATTGGGTATCAATTCTATGGAGACAGAAAATGGCATTGGGGATGTCCAATTTGGATTTTTCCCTAAAAGAACATGTATACCTGAGACACTAAGATTGGTTAGAAACTAGGAGATCCCTGTGTTGTTAATACTATCTCAAGATATTGTTTGTACAAGTTCTTCCAGAGCCTTGATAAGGCCAAAGAAGCTGCGTTGATATATGATACATCTGCTTCTGCAATCTGTGACCAACTTACTCCTGCTCACTTTTTGTAAAAATAAATTGAGAACTTAATACATTCTTACTCTGTAATATTGTGTCTGTTTTTGTGTGGTTTCTATGAAAGAGAGAGAATAAGAAGGAGAAGGAGGAGGAAGAGGAGAAGGGATAAGGAAGGAAGGGGATGGGAGAAGAGAAGAGAACCATATATGTCCACGAACTATAGAGTCTGTAGTGCGTCTGAAATGATGCAAGGAATTAACTACTACTGTGTGCCATGAAACTCCTCACCAAGACACTATGTTGTACTATGTAAAATGATTAATCAAGCAGAATGGCAAATCTTTGCTAATGAAAGGAATTTGCTAGTTTTGTTGAATTAATGTGAAGTCCAATGTGCCCTTTATATTCTACAATCAATGAATATCCCACTGTTTTCAAAGTAATAGATATTCATTTTTTGCTTGGTAAATATTAACCTTATACTCTACACATTGAGTCATGATTAATCTAGCCTTCATAAAAATCCATTGATATAAATACTACTATACACATTTTATAAGATGAGTAGACCGGTATGATCCTCTTTTAAGGCTTTCTCTCTCTCTCTCTCTTTTAAGGAAAAGTTTTGCCCATCATTGACAGAAAACTAAGTCCTGTAGTCCAAAATTTAATATTAGTCTTGGCCCCTTTTTCTCTCCTTTAATTTTTATTACACTACATTTCAAACATCACATGCACCTATCAACCGAAAATTCACTGAGTTGGACTAAACACAGTACTAAATACTAGATTCGAACGGTGAAGAAAATATGTGTATTCCAAATCCTCATGTATAATTTAGCCTGAATGGCAAGACGAACGTTAATTAAATTTTTAAGCATAAGAACACAAAATGGCAAACTGAAATGTATTACATAAGGAAAAATAAAGCAAGTTATGTATATTCAATATTCTTTGCCAACACCATAATTCAAAGGAGTCAATTCTTCTGCTGTTTTCCTTATTCACTGCCTAACTTTCACATGCATATGAGGCAATTGAAAACATCATCCCTTGGGTCAGGTGTACCTTAGTCTTCAAAGTGACATCTTTGCTTTTTAGCACTTTAAAGAGCACTTTAGCAACAGATTTGCCCAATGCAATATGTCCTTTGATTTCTTGACTGCTGCTTACACGGGCATTGATTATGGATCCAAGTAAAATGAAGTCCTTGACAACTTCAATATTTTCTCTGTTTATCATGATGCTGTTTATTGGTCCAGTTGTGACAATTTTTGTTTTCTTTATCTTGAGGCGCAATCCATACTGAAGGCTGTAGTCTTTGATCTTCATCAGTACGTATGTCTTAGTCTTCTAGTGCTGCTCTAACAGAAATACCACAAGTGGATGATTTTAACAAAGAGAAGTTTATTTCTTTGCAGTTAGTAGGCTAAAAGTCCAAATTCAGGGAATCAGCTCCAGGAGAAGGCTTTCTATCTCTGTCCACCTTCTTCTCTTCAGTGTTCCCCCAGACTAGGAGCTTCTCCACGCAAGGACCTCCAGGTCCAAAGGATGCATTCTGCTCCTGGCACTGCTTTCTTGGTGGTATGAGGTCCCCCTGTCTCTTTTGCTCACTTCTCTCTTTTATATCTCAAGAGATTGCCTCAGGACACAATCCAATCTTGTAGATTGAGTCCTGCCTTACTAAAACAACTGCCACCCATCCTCCCTCATTAACATCACAGAGGCAGGATTTACAATATATAGGAAAATCACACAATACCAGGAATCATGGCCCAGCCAAACTGATACACACATTTTTTGGGGGGACATAATTTAATCCATGACAAAGTGCTTCAAGTCCTCTTCACTTTCAGCAAGCAAGTTTGTGTCATCTGCATATGGTAGGTTGTTAATGAGTTTTGCTCCAATTCTGCTGCCACATTATTTTTCATATAGTCCAGCTTCTTGGATTATTTGCTCAGCATACAGAATGAATAAGTATGGTGAAAGGATACAACCATGACTCACACCTTTCCTGACTTTAACCATGCAGTATCCCCTCGTTCTGTTCGAACGACTGACTTGGTCTAAGCACAGGTTCCACATGAGCACAATTAAGTGTTCTGGGATTCCCATTCTTTGCAGTGTTATCCATAATTGGTTATGACCCACATAGTCGATAAAATACAGGTAAACGTCTGATATTCTCTGCTTTCAGAGAATTCTCTCTTCCTCCATTGCCTCAACGTGAACAGCTGAATTAGCCCTCTAACTTCTACCTGCATCTATACTTTCATTCTTTTCCTTTGTTTACCATAGTAAAGTCAGAGTCATCTATCCAAAATCCAAAATCAAAACATGCTCCTCCATCCATACTTTCTTTGAATGATTCCAGTGACTTCCTATTGCTTCCAAGAAATGTATGAAAGTTGATCTTTCCCTGCAGGGTCTAGGCCTTACCTAATTCATCTCATACCTCATCATCAGCAATGATGTCAAAGCATGAATACAATTTATTATAATTAGAGAACTCTGAGGCAAAAACATCCACAGGAATAATAAAAGGTCGGCTCTGCCTACTTGTTCTCATTTTATTTTTCCTCAATTTTTATAACGTGATTTCTATTTCCTATGATTAACAAATAACACCAATAACGTTTAGATAGAATAGCACTAAAAGGCAACAAGCAAATATAAACTATGGATTTGCAAGATACCCCCTTCAGTCAATGCCTTTTGTCATTCAATATTTTGCTTCCCAGGGTGTTCTGAATATTGTGAAAATCTAGTCTGGCTTTTGGCAACAGAATTAATTTAAATATAGAATGCCTCTTGAACCTATAATCAGTTTTCATTAATGACTTCTAAATAACAGTTAGATTAACAGGCAAACACTTAATTACTGTCTCTTTTTTTGATCAGGCAAGAAATTCTAATACAAACTAACATGGCATGTATTTAGGAAGCTGCTTACTTTAAATGGTCACTGACAGTTTCAAAGATTTTCTTTTAAGCCTATGAAATGTACATTGCATATGAAAAGCAAAACTTAAATTTGAATAACAGTTGAAAACCCCGGGTTTCATTACTCTCCATTTCCAAATTTTAAAAGATTCATTGTAGATTGTAGATGTCTGAGGAAATAATATGAGTCACGGCAGAAGGATCTACCTAAGGAGAGCCAGCTTTCCACTAAGTCTCAAAAAGTGAGAGTTGCCCGATGAAAAGGAAATCAGGAAATCAATACCATTTTCAATAGCCCCTAAAAAGATAAAATACTTAGGAATAAATCTGACCAGGGATGTAAAAGACCT
>NW_004444031.1:5800959-5805335 GCF_000243295.1 Trichechus manatus latirostris
GTGGGGTTGTTAACCAATGTTATAAAACAGCATGTGTGTTACTGTTACATGAGAAACTATCTGTTCTGTAAGCCTTCACCTGAAGTACAATAAAATATTAAAAAAAAAAAAAAAAAAGTGAGAGTTGCCTCCGGAATTGACCACAAATCAAGGTATCTCTTCAGCCCTTTCCTCCCAGAAAGCTATAATACTAGTCTATTGATACGTCAGCTCAGTCTCCCAACGCAAGGTTCAGAGTATCCAAGCCCACAATTATTGTTGCAGAAACTTAGAATGACAATTATTAATTTATAGTATTTATTTATACTATAAACGTGTCATTTGAACATGATACGAGAGTCCTCTGGCCAGTGATTTTTATCCCTGCAGCAAGCTGCATGAAATGAGAAACTATAATTGGAAGAAGATGGGTCAGTTATATAATTTGAATTTTTATTAGCATCAAGCTAAGTACAACCAGAATGTTCCTTGGAAGCAAGGATGGCGAGACTTTGTCTCACATATTTGGGACGTGTTGTCAGGGGGGATCAGTCCCTGGAGAAGGACATCATGCTTGGTAGAGGGTCAGCGAAAAAGAGGAAGACCTTCAAGGAGATGGACTGACGCAGTGGCTGCAACAATGGGCTCAAGCATAGCAACAATTGTGAGGATGGCGCAGGACTGGGCAGTGTTTCATTCTGTTGTACATGGGGTCACTATGAGTCGGAACCAACTCGACGGCACCCAACAACCACAATAAGTATCGAGTAATGATTCTATTAACAGAGACAGTAGGACTTGACTGACCATAAATGATATATGATTAAAACTTTCACAAATTCAAACAATTTTAGTAACCAAAAATATTCTATCCTTTTTGTGTATTTAATATATTATAGCCATGGTATCGGGAGGTTTCCAGCTGTTATTTTACTTTATCAGACAGTGAAATCAATGTAAAATATTACCAAGTGAAATCAATGTACATAAAAATGAAACAACTAAATTAAATGTAGTAGATATTGGTCAAGTTTGTGATGCCTATCATCTTTTGAGCATCCTTCCAGTTTTTGAATAAATTCTCCTACTATGAGATCTATCTTCCAAATAGAAGTCAGAGTTCATTAGCTCAGACCCTCTTGCCACTAGGACTGAATTATATCCTATGCTTCCTCAAAGAGATACACACCAGCATGAGATTTCACTTAGAGGGGGCGATGTGGGGAAACTGATGAGCATGCAGCCTTTCTTTGGGAGCATATGTGTTGGAGGCTCTCAAAAAGCAGCAGCGGAGAAGCTCCTGGAGTCTAGTCCTATGGCTCATTACTGCCAGTGATAGTTCCTCTTGGTGAAAAAAATCTCAGAGTGTAGTTGCCTGTTGTTTCTAAATACATAGTTTCTAGCTTGGTTTTCTCATTTCCCTCAAGATTTTGTGAGCAGCCTAATATTCTTCAATAAATTATATTCTGCCTATACTATTCAGAGAGGATTCTGTTATTTGTCACTAAGAATGCTGACTGACACATCAAAATTACATACATTCTACAGCTATTATTCATCCTCACCCCCAAGATTTAAATCTAGGTTTGTCTGATTCTGAGATATATATATATATATATATATATATATACACACACACATATATATAGAGAGAGAGTATATATTTGCATATGTAGATATATAGACCACAAATACATTCTGGAATATATATGTATATGACATATTTTTGATGTATATATTTTAGATATTTACCAGAAAAAAAACCCATTGTCTTCAAGTGGATTCTGACTCATAGCAACCCTATAGGACACAGTAGAACTGCCCCACAGGGTTTCCAAGGATCGGCTGGTGGATTTGAACTGCCGACCTTTTGGTTAGCAGTCTAGCTCCTCTTAACCACTATGCCACCAGGGTTCCACATGTATATTTATATATAAATTATATATTATCCATATATACATATATTTATTTTAGAATATATATTTAATGCATACACATACACACGTATATATAGCCTTTAACTTTCTGTAGAAATGAACCAATTGCCCACTACCGTTAACAATCTGATATATTTAACAAGGCTTCTTTGGGAAATTATCAAGTAATCCTTGATAAATTTCAGTATTAGTACAGTTTATTAGATTCAATAGTTTTTCTACACGAACTACTTTTACTGAGCTTAGGCTGCTCAGACTGATCTTCCATATGCATTGCTTGAGATAGAGTAGATGTGTGTGTGTGTGAGTGTTTATATGGTGTGTGTGCATGTATATACATATACATATGTATGAGCATACACACACAACAAACAAATCATTTGTCATTGAGTTGATTTGGACTCATGACAACCCCATGTGTGTCAGAGTAAATCGGTCATCCACAGGGTTTTTTCTTTCTTCAGAAGCACCTCTGAGTGGATTCAAATAGCCACACTTTTGGTTAGTAGCCAAGCGCTTAACTTTTGACACCACCCAGGACTTCCATGCACACATACACACACACACACACACATTTCTATTCTGAAATCTATCTTCTTATTTAGATATCTCTTTCCTTCTTGTCATTTCCTACCTGAAATAAAAGTGGCTACTGTTTGTCTGGGGATATTTCTATGCATGCAAATATATTTTTTTAAAGCCATATGTGTTGAAATAACATTTAGATAGGATAAAATGACAGATCTGTGGGCCTTTCAGTTTCTAGAAACATTAAAATAACAAGAAACTCCATTATTTCTATGATTTTTATCTCTCTCGATAAAATCTTTTATTCTACAGTAGCTCTATAATAATTGAAAAAACTCCAAGGCTCCTGTAATAAATATTGAACAGCACTGTTATAAAATAGATTTTTTACACATATACAGTATTTCAACCACATTATAGATATAATCATTTCTATGATCTCATCAGTAATTTTGAACACCATGTAACAATGCTTATGTGAAAAAAATTGTTTTTCAATCAACTCACAAACGATTTTGTATGAACAGATTTTTTATAAGCTAGATATATCTCTATTTCTACCTAAAATACTATTTAGTTGTTTTTACTTTGTTCCTTAATTTATAGTTCTTAAAGACACGAATCTGTTTCCGTGTATAGTTTCATAATTAGCAAGCACACATACTGATCAAGTAGATTTTTTTTTTCTTTTTTTTACTGTGGTAAAAATATGTAACTTAAAATTTGTCATTTTAACTGTCACGTCAGTGTCATTAGGTATGTTCACAATGTTATGCAACCATAAGCACTATTTCCAAAAACTTTCATCACCCTGAATAGACACTTTGTGACGATCTCTGTCTTTTATTTGTATATTTGATGATTCACATTTAAATTAAATATTCATAGACTTGGTTTAATGTCTATTATACTTTTAACTGTTTTGTATTAGTTGTACTTGTTCTTTGTTTCTGCCTCCCTGCCCCCAGCCCCTTTTTCTGCCTTCTCTGGTTTTAACTGAACATTTTATATACTTCCATTTTATCCCCTTTCTTAATATCAATTATAGTTTCTTTAAAATATCTTTTTGTGTTTGCCCTAGAGTTTCCAATATACATTTTTAACTAATCTAAGCCCAACTTCAAATAACACTACATGACCTCTTCTGTAGTGTAGGTATCATAACAGAATACTCTTAATTTCTCCCTTCTATCCCGATGACATTGCTGTCATTTGTCTTACTTTTCTATATGCTGTAATAATCCAATATATTGTTTTATTATTACTTTAAACAGTTGTCTTTTAAATAATTTAAAAATAAAAGTGCTTATTTTTACCTTTATTTATTCCCTCTCTGAAGTTCTTCTTTTCTTTATATTGATTAAAGCTTCTGACCAATATAATTTTTTTCCTTTTTCTTGAAGAGCTTATTTTGGCATGCATTGCAGGGCAGATCTTCTGGCAATGAATTCTCTCTGGGTTTGTATGCTCTTTTGGTTTTCAAAAGTCTATTTCTCCTTATTTTGGAAGGATACATTTGCTGGATATAAAATTCAATGTGGTTTTTGTTTTGTATTGTATTTTTTATTTCAATATTTTAAGTATTTCAGTCCATGCTATTCATGCTTGCATGGTTTCTGGAGAGAATTTTGATGAAATGCTTACTCTGTTCCTCTATAAGTTGGATATTTCTTCCTTCTGGTTTCTTTCAAAATTTTCTCTTTGTCTTTGGTTTTCTACCATTTGCATATATCTAGGAGTAGATTTTTTGGTTATTTATTCTGCTAGGTGTTATCTGAGATTCCTGGATCTGAGGTTTGTTGTCTCATTAATTTTGTAAAATAGTCACCTGTGATTACTTTAAGAAATTGTTCTGCTTTATTCTTTCTTCTCCTTGTGTTATTTTAATTATGTTATGTTATAGCCTTTGGAATTTTGCCACAGTTCCTGAAC
>NW_004444031.1:5805435-5823576 GCF_000243295.1 Trichechus manatus latirostris
TTTTTTTTTTTTTCTCTCTCCATTTCAGCTTAGAAAGTTCCGACTAATCTACCTTCAAACTCGCTGATTCTTTCCTTGGCCATGTTCAGTGCACTGCTGAGCCCATCAAAGAAATTATTTATTGTCTTTACAGTGTTTTTGACTTCTAGCATTTCCTGTTAGTTATTTATTAGTTTCCAGCTCTCTGCTGACATTATACCTTTTGTTTCTTGCATGATTTCTACTTTTCCCGTCAGAGACTTTGACATGTTAATCATACATATTTTTGATTCTCTATATGATAATTCTGATTCTAGTGCTTACTTTGTCTCTTTACACTATTTTTGTTTGTTGGTTTGTTTTTGCCCTTGAGAGACTAAACATATAAGAGAACAATAGCCAGACCATATATAAAATAGAGTCCTGACCCACAATCTGCAGCAAGCAACCATGGAAGCCAAACCACACTCTGCAGCAACCAGGGCAGGAAGTCAAACCACTACCTGCAGCAAGAGGGACTAATTAAAAGTGGGGCATCATGTGTGATTGCTTAGAGGAACATATTTAGCTTTCTCTTATTGGTCCTAAGTTGGAAGCAGGGGCAAAAACTTAAGAAGGTGTCAGTTATTGATTAGGTACTCACCATTTTGGGCCTATTGTTACTGTCTGACTACCCAGAGTCTCCACATCTGTTCTTGTAATACAGAAGTGAACAAATATCTATGCATCTATAGCTTTCTCTATTTAATACACAGAAATACAGACACATTTTTCAATTTCACTTCTCATTACACTAAACAAACAAACAAACAAAAAAATCACTGCTGTCAGGTCTATTCAGATTCACAGCAACCACGAAAGCTTTCTGAAGCCGACTGCCATGTCTTTCTCCCATGGAGCTGCTGGTGGTTTCAAAGTGTTGACCTTTCAGTTAGCAACCCATTGCTTTAACTACTGCACCACCATGCTCCTTCACTAGGACATTTCAAAATCATTTGACATAATTTCAGGGAAAACTACATGTTTTTTCAGATTCCACTACAAAATGAAAATGTGAAGTCTTTTGTTCAAAAAAGCAGGAAAGACATTCCTTCAATTTACTAAAGTATAAAGCTTTATCTTTTCTTCTTCAGTCTCTCTCTTAACTTGTTATGGTGTTTTTATTTACTATTTAATGGCTTTAAAAGTACCATACTTTTATGCAAATATTGTGCATGTTATAAGTTTTTCGCCAACTGTGAGTTATGCCACACATTATGTATGCAGACCCATTATTTACATGAGTGCATTATTTGAGAAAATAAGATATAGAAAAATTAAAATTTTAAATTATTTGCATGAATTTTGCCATTTATCTTCGTATTGTGCAATGTCAGTTTTAAATGCAAATATAAGAGCATTTAACTGGTAGATTGAATCACTAGATTTCCACAATTAATTTTTCATTGCTCATACATGCATATGTATTTTATCATTATTAGAACTGTGGAAACACAGCAAAAAACTAACAGAACTGTTGATACATGTCTGTTCTACCAATATTCTCTACCTTTCATTTAATGATGAGTAAGGAAGGACTGAAAAGAAAAGCAATTATAGGTTTCCCTATCTTTTCATTTCCTTCTATGTCATCAATTTCAGCATTAGTGATCAGCTAATAGAGGGAGAAGCACAAGTAAGAAACTAAGATAGGATTACGTGGTCATTCATTTTCTTGTATGCCATTTCCTTTGTCTGCCTTTAGGCAAGTTATCATTTGAACAAAAAACCTGATCTCTTGAGGTTTTCACTGCCTCCATTTACTTTGTCATAGATGTAACACGCTATTGTTACAGGCCATCTAGTCAGTTCCTACTCATGCTGGCCTACTACGCTATAGAATGAAACTCTGCCCGGTCCTATGCCATCCTCACAATCATTGCTATGTTTGAGCCCGTTGTTGCAGCCACAGTGTCAATACATCTCATTGAGAGTCTTCCTCTTTTTTGCTGACCATTTACTTTACCAAGCATGATGTCCTTCTCCAGGGATTGGTCCCTCCTGATAACATGTCCAAAGTAAGTGAGACGAAGTCTCGTCATCCTCCCTTCTAAGAAACATTCTGGCCTGTACTTCTTCCAAGAGAGATTTGTTCGTTCTTCTGGAAGTCCATGGTATATTCAATATCCTTTGCCAAAATCATAATTCAAAAGCATCAAGCATTTATTGGTCAGTTCTTGCGTGCATATGAGGCAACTGAAAATACCAGGGCTTGAATCAGGTGCCCTTTGTCCTCAAAGTGACATCTTTGCTTTTGAACGCTTTAAAGTGGTCTTTTGCAGCAGATTTGCCCAATGCAATATGTCTTTCGATTTCTTGACTGTTGCTTCCATGAGCACTGATCGTGGGTCCGAGTAAAAATAAATCCTCGACAATTTTCAGTATTTTTTTTCCCATTTATCATGATGTTACTTATTGGCTCAGTTGTGAGGATTTTTGTTTTCTTTATGCTGAGATGTAATCCATACTGAAGTCTGAAGTCTTTGATCTTCATCAGTAATTGTTCCAAGTCCTCTTGGCTTTCAGCAGGCAAGATTGTGTCATCTCCAAGTAACAGATTGTTAGTCTTCCTCTAATCCAAATGCTGCAGTTTTCTTCATATAGTCCAGCTTCTGGGATTGTTTGCTCAACATATATATTCGGTAAATATGGTGAAAGGATACAACCCGGAAACACAACTTTTCTGATTATAAACCACTCAGTGTCCCCTTGTTCTAGAACAATTACCTCTTGGTCTATGTATAGGTTCCACATTAACGCAATTCAGTGCCCTGGAATTCCCATTCTTTGCAGTGTTACCCACAATTTGTTATGATCCACACAGTTGAATGCCTTTGTTTAGTCAATAAAACACAGGTAAAAATATTTCTGATGTTCTCTGCCTTCAGCCAAGATACATCTGACATCAACAATGATATCCCTCTTTCCATGTCCTCTACTGAATACGACTTGAATTTCTGACAGCTCCTTGTCCATGGAAAGCTGCAATTGTTTCTGAATTATCTTCCGCAAAATTTTACTTGCATATGATATTGTTTAATACTTTTCTCATTTTCTTGGATCACCTCTCTTTGGAACTGGCTTGAATATAGATCTCTTCCTGTGGGTTGGCCAGGTAGCTGTCATCCAAATTTCTTGGCATAGACAAATGAGTACTTCCAGCCCTGCATCCATTTTTTGAAGCATCTTTGTTTATGTTCTGTCATTCTTGGAGTCTTGTTTTTCGCCAACGACTTTAGTGTAGCTTGGACTTCTTCCCTCATTACTATCAGTTCTTGATCATATGCTACCACGTGAAGTGGTTTAACATTGACTCATTCTTTTTGTCACAGTTCCTGTGTATTCCTTCCATCCCCTTTTGATGCTTGCTATTTCGTTCAATATTTTGTCCCTGGAATCCTTCAGTATTGAAACTTGAGGTTGAATTCTTTCTTCGGTGTTTTCAGCTTGGAAAATGCCAAAGGTATTCTTCGCTTTCAGTTTTCTAACTCTAGGTGTTTGTACTTCTCATTATAATACTTTAGTTTGACTTCTTAAGCCGCCTTTTGAAATCTTCTGTTTAGCTCTTTTACTTTTTCATTTCTTTCGTTGGCTTTAGCTACTCTACGTTCAGGGGCAAGCTTCAGAGTGCTTCTGATACTGATTTTGCTCTTTTCTTTCTTTCCTGTCTTTTTAATCACCTTTTGCTTTCTTCATGTGTGATGTCCTTAATGTCATCCCACAACTCTTTTGTTCGTTGTTCATTGGTGTTCAGTGTGTTAAATCTATTCTTGAAATGGTCTCTAAATTCAGGTGGGATATACTAAGGTCATATTTTGGCTCTCATGGACTTGTTTCAATTGCCTTCAGCTTCAACTTGAACTTGCATATCAGCAATTGATGGTCTATTTTACAGTCCTTGTTCTGACTGATGATACTGAGCTTTTCCATTGTCTCTTTCCACAGATGTAGTCAATTTGATTCCTGTGTATTCCATCTGGTGAGGTCCACATGTATAGTCACCGTTTATGTTGTTGAAAAAAGGTATTCACAATGAATAAGTCATTGGTCTTGCAAAATTCTACCATATGATCTCTGGCATCATTTCTGTCACCAAGGCCATATTTTTCAGCTACTGATCCTTCTTCTTTGTTTCCAACTCTCCCATTCCAATCACCAGTGATTATCAATGCATCTCGATTGCATGTTCGATTAATTTCAGACTGCAGAAGTTGGTAAAAATCTTCAATTTCTTCATCTTTGGCCTTAGTGGTTTGTGAGTAAATTTGAATAATAGTCATATTAACTGGTCTTCTTGTAGGCATATGGATATTTTCCTATCACTGACAGCATTGTACTTCAGGATAGATCTTGAAATGTTTTTTGTGATGATGAGCGTGATGCCATTCCTCTTCGATTTGTCATCCCAAGCATAGTAGTCCATATGATTGTCGTATTCAAAATGGCCAATACCAGTCCATTTCAGCTCACTAATGCCTAGGATGTTGATCTTCAAATGTTTCATTTCATTTTTGATGACTTCCAATTTACCTTGATTCATACTTCATACATTCCCCATTCCGATTGCTAATGGATGTTTCTTCTCATTCTGAGTCGTGCCACATCAGCAAAAGAAGGTCCCGAAAGCTTTACTCCATCCACGTTATTAAGGTCAACTCTACTTTGAGAAATTTGTCTTAAGCTGGAAGCTCCACTGAAACATACCCTCTTCGTATTTGAAATACCAGTGGAATAGATTCCAGCATCATAGCAACATTCAAGCCACTGCAGTAAGACAAGCTGACAGAAAAGTGGTGTCTCAACGTAGATATTATATGTTTACCTTGTATTTACTTTGAATTTTCCTACAGCATGGCATGCATTGCATTGTGGGGCCACTGGAATTTTGTGTCAAAGGCACCTCAAATGCTATAAGAAAATAGAGTCTTAAGGAATGGTGAATATGTATATTTAGCATATATCCTCTACTTATGTGCATTCTCCATTGTCCCACAGGATTTCATTTATTTACCTGTTCAGATAGGACATTACTAAGAATTTCAAGATTATGACAGCATATGTCAGATCAAGCATAGGGCCCGTCTGTGTATAGGGCTCTCTATGAATGCAGAGGTCACACACCATTATGCCGGACCTACATAGTTGATCACACTCTCTTGCAACATTTTCTTCTTGTGGCTTATGGACCCCTTGCTCCCCTTGTTTTTCTCCAACTTCCTGATTTCAACTTTTTGGTATGTCTGAGATCAGTCCTCAAATATCTTCTCATATCCATATGTACCCATTCTTTAGACGTCATGTTTCAAAGCTCTGACCAAGCTGATGATATCTATATCTATCTATCTAGACCTGAATTCTTCAATAAAATCCAGACTTATGTATCTAATTATCTACTCAAACTCTCCTCAATGCATGTTCAGTAAGCTTTCCAAAATGTATATTGCCAAAAGCAAAATGTTAATCTGCCTTTCCTCGGTTGTTAGCAATCTTGGAAATGGCACCTTTAGTCACCCAGATAAAAACTATTGATATCCTTCTTGATCTTTTCCTTTTTTTTTAAATATCACTGATTGAATTAATCAATAAATCCTTTCTGCTGTACCTTAAAAAGACTTTCCCAATCTAACCACTTTTTCTCACTACCACTGTTATTTGAAATGCCTTAGTTTAAGCCACCACCATCCTACACCTGAACTTTTGCAACAGCTTCATAACTGGTTTCCATGATTCCTCCTTTACTCTCAACAGTTTATGCTCCATTAACAGACAAAGTGATCCTGTTAATACCTTAATCAGATAAGGTTACTTCCCTTTTCTGAACCCTCCAATGAGTAACTTATCAAATCCAAAATCCTTAGCAAATTCTACAAGATTCAATGACAACTAATAACAACAACAACATCAGGTACACATAACTTCTTGAAGTCATACTTTAAGTGGATCTGGCCCGGCACCCTGTGGTCAGGCACATAAATATTTCTACAATGAAATTGTGTACATAAATTTATCAGTTAGGGTTCTCCAGAGAAACAGAACCATATACGTATATACATATGTATACAAAATTCCCTATTGGTTCTATTTCAGGAAGAGAGAGTGAGTGACAGTGAGAAAGAATGTGAGAGTGAGGGAAAGAGAAAGAGAGAGATTTTAAAGGAATGACTCCTTTTTCTCTGGGAAGTCTCAGTTTTGTTCTTAAGGCCTTCAAATCAGTGGATGAGACACATCCACATTATTGAAGATAATCTCCTTTACTAAAACTCAATTGCTTGTAAATGTCAATCACATCTATAAAATAGCTTCACAGCAAAATGTAAACTAGTGTTTGACCACACAGCTGGGCACCATAACCTAGCCAAGTTGACACACAAAATTAACCATCACTGCGACTTATGTAAATATTTGTGGGAAGAACTATCAAGGTAGAAGGAACTTGAAGTGCAAATACACTCAGTTGGGAACATTTGCTGTTCAAAAAAATATGGAAGGAAGATGTGCTTGTTGTCGATGTGAGAAGGTAGGTGAGTGAGAGAAGAGATGATTATGGAGGAGGAGGAGGCAGTTGTCTGATCTGTATGGTCGTGTGGGACACTGTATGGACCCTGACTATAACTCAGACTGAGATGGATAAACATTGAGAACTTTGAGCATGGAAGTGACATGACTTGTTTTACATTTTAAAAGAATAACTTTGGCATCTGTAATGAGAATACGCTGGCATATGGGTGGGAATAAGAATAGAAGCAGGGAAATCAGGATTTTCTCACAATAACTTAGGCAAGAAATTATTGTGGCTTGGCTTGAGATGGTAGCCATGGAGTTTTTAGGAGGAAAACTTAAGGTACAACTGATAGAGTTTGCTGATGGATTGAATGTGGGCTGTAAAAAAAAAAAAAAAAAGATAGAAGTTTCACAAAGGATTTTTAGCTTGAACAGTGTGAAGGATAAGAGTGCTATTTACTGAGAATACTGCAAGAGCAGCCAATTTTGATAGAAAAAAATATTAGGACTTAGTTTTTCACTATATTTAGTTTCATATATCTACTAGATATCCAAATGGAAGTATCAAATAAGCTGTTGAATCTGGTGATCAAGACTGGAGCTATAGACTTGGGAGAATTCAGTACGGTTATGTATATGAAATCATGACATTGGATAACGTTATAGAGAGAACAAGTGATGACATTATAGAGAGAACAAAGAAGAATCACTAGGCCTGAACACAGGGGTGTCCAATATTTAGATATCTATGACAATACCAGGATTGGTCAAAGAGGACTGAGAAAGAATAAGATAGAGCTAAAGTAGCGTCCCAGGACATGCTGAAGAATATGTTTCAAGGACGAAGGAGTAAAAAATTGTGGCAGATATCAAGTATGATGAGGACTGAGAATTGATCATTGAATATAGCAATGTGGAAGTGACCAGTGGTCATCATAAAACTCGTTTCATTGGTTGGGTGGTGAATGTTGAAGTTCAACTGAATGAATTCAAGAAAAACACAAAGATAGAAGAACTGAAAAATTCAGATACAGAAAACACATTTGAGGTGATTTGTTTTTAAATGGGTGGATAAGTGGGATGGTAGCTGTAGGGAAGCATGGGTTTAAGGAAGAATTTTTTCCCAGGTTAAAGCTAAAACAACATGTTAGCAAGCATGTATGTTGGTAGGTATGATTCGCCAAAGAGACAAATGATGATACAGGAGGGGTATGGGAGAATTTTTGGAGTGACTTCCCTGAGATATGTGGGAGAGGGTAGAATCTAGTGCACAAGTATACAGACTGAACTGGCCAGGAATATAAACATCCCATTTGTGGTTAACAGAGGGAATGTAAACACAGATGCAAGTAGTAGAGAAAATTTAAGATGGGAATTTATGGAATGTGATTGCAACATTTTTCTCAGTTAAATAAGAAGGAAGGTGGTCAGCTCAGAAGGAAGATTGGGAAGGGGATTTTGAAGGTTAGTAGAGAGAAGAGAAGTTTCAAAAGAGTACCTATCAGAGTAGGAGGGTGAATAACCTAAGGACAGATAGTGAAGTTTATATTCCTAGTCATTAATGTGACTAATGTGCTTTTCTGTCAAGTTCAGGTAACCAAGGGGATGTATAGAGTAGGTGGAAAGTTTAATTTAATCATAATTTGGTTTTAACAAAGAAATACAAAAGAGAAAGAAAGGATGTTGAGTGTATATGCAAATTATTGACTATAATGATGGACCTTTGAAGCAAACCTGGATAATCAAGGAAGTTTTAAAAGAAGAAAAGGACTCATTAACAACAACAACAAAATTATATTCAATGGATTGTATGAACTGAAGTGGACAGAAAATTAATGTAATCAATGTACTAGCAGCAATGGTTCTGAAAGATAAGAGGTGTTACTAGGGAATAAATGCTTGAAATTGCCAATTACAGAGGATAGCTATTATTAGACACAAAAATGTCCAGGGTATGACTTGGGAGTAGACTGTGAAGTAGGGTGGAGAAAGAAATTCTATAAAAGGAAGAGGTTGAGCACAGATGTTCTCTGTGGAACAGAAGTTCCAGAGAAGATGATTTGTTAATAGTCCCTTCCTTTATAGAACAAAATTATTTTAAGTAATAAACATGAAATAAAAACATAGAAGAAATGACAAAAAAAAAAACCCACAGTTGTTTAAAATTTTCTTTTATTGTACAATCACTGTTTAAGCACAGGGATATATAATGCCAAGGGGAGTACAAACGATTCTCAAGGATCCCAAACCGTTAAGAACATAATCTTGAAATGAATACATGCAATCGATTCTAAATGTGTGGGGGCCATCTATACAAGTGGGAGTATTCTTAGTTAGCCTTCATATGGATTAAAACAATTATTAAATGTGATAATCTGAAGCTAAATATTTTTTAGCTAGTATTTTAAAATTCTATTTTAAAACTAATGGTAACTACAACTATTGATTCTGAGGTAGTCCAATAAAAGATTTTTTGAGGGAGTAGTATTTTATCACTGGTATTGTGCAGAAATGCTGCAACGTAGTGGTAATAAAAAGTAGATCAGGTGGACTGAGTTTTATTATCGTTTTTAAATTCTCTACAGACAATTCATCCCCTTATTACCAGCACCTGGAGTAGAATGCGCTCATCACTCTACTCTTATTATATCAAGGCAACTGGAGTCTTATCTTGAAGGTATTAAAGTAATTCAGAAACAAGATTAGTGTTGAAGAGAATGACAGTGAACAAAGCTTAAAATCTAGGATGGAGGGGCAGTTACTTAAGTGTCCACAAAGGTACTTGCAACAAAGAAGATAAATGAATGGTATTTTGTCATGACATGAGGTTCTACTCTGTACATATTAAGAGAGAAATAATTACCGTGTCTGAACATGACAATGGGAAGTAAAGCAGACACTTGCTCTGTCCCATGTTCAGTGGAAGAGTGTTGCAGGACAGAAAGCTGTTGTCACCTGGAAGGGCTGCATAGAAGGCAATGTCATCAGAATTGACCCTGATTATGGCCTCCCAGATGAACGGGATGGTGCTCACACCCAGAAAAGACATACCACAACATAACATAGGAGGTGGATTTCTGTCTTCATAGTGTCAAATATATCTTACCCTACATGCAAATTTTTAATCACCACCAAAAGGATATGAGTGTGTGTGGGAGATTGTGAGTGTCTAAGATTTACAGGGGAACCATAATGTACTAAATACTTTTTATTCTCCATCAAGTGACACGTCTATCCCATTTAATTCAGGAAATAAAATTCATAGCTCAAATTTTACGGTTTGTTTCCCAAGTATCACACTGCCCCTGATATTCTTATATACCCAGATAAACTGCCTAACTTAGACATAAAACATGACCTCCAAAATTCAGGAAAAGTGTTGCCTTTCTGTTGGCATTCTTGCTTCTATTACTTCTCAGGGCAGGACAAAAAAAAAAAAAAAAAATCACACCTCCTTATTCAGATATAAGAACAGGTGACAAGTAAGATCCTTTTCTTTGAACATAAAAGTAGAATTTTACTAGATGATGTCTCAGTAGTTTGAGAGTTTACAGTATACCAGGCTTTATGCTAAGTGCTTCAAATTGATGATCTCCTGTCTTTTCTACAACAATCCTTTCAGGAAGTTATAATTATTAAGCTCATTTTACAGATGAGGAAAAGAAAGCTTAGAGAAGTCATTAAAATGCCTGTTATGGATTCGATTGTATCCCCTCAAAAGATATGTTGAAATCCTAATCCCTGTATCTATGAATGAGAGACTGTTTGGAAACAGGGTCTTTGGAGATGTTATCAGTTAGGTTAACATGAGGTCATACCGAAGTAGAGTGGGGGTCTTGATCCTGTATGAGTGGAGTCCTTATGAAAGAGAAGAAGAAAAATTGAGGCAGACAGAAGGAAGAAATACACTCTGTGATGTTGCCACTTAAAGCCAAGAAATTCCTCAAGCTATAGAAACTGAGAGTGGAGCATGGAATGGTTTTTTTCCCCCAGAGCCTCAGAAGAAATCAACAAGGCTGATGCTCTGATAGTGGACTCCAAGCCTACAGAACTGAGAGAAAATACATATCAGATCTTATAAGGTGCCTAGTTTGTGGTATTTTGTTACAGCAGCCCTAGAAAACTAATACACTGCCCAAGTTCTAGAACTGGCCAAGTGACTGAATTGGTACTTAAATGGGTTTGTCCGATTCTGGAGCCTGTGCTCTTGCCTACTATATTATTTTGCCTTATTAACCAAAATAAAAATAAAATTACATACTAGCTTTCATTATTACTAAACATTAGGTATTGAGTTCTACGACAGGAACCTTAAGAGTATCTGCACATTAGTCCTTTCTGCAGAAGAAATTCCCCACCCCAAGAAAGTGGGTAGATAACAGATCCTCCATCTGCCTACTACAATAAACCAACAGCTCTGGCCATAACAAAATTATCAATAAAGACATAGCCAAGGTTCTTATTTAGAGTTGACATACTCCAAAATACTAGAAAAAATTATTTTTCTTTATATCCTATCACTCAAGATACAGCACTTAAAATATCGGGGAGAAAAAATACACGTTCACCCAATCGATGTTTAAAATGCTGTTGCTCTTACATATTATTTTGCCAGAAAACTTAGGTTTTAGGAAGTACTGACTATAACAAACCTGTTCCTTCTCCCTATTTCTCTTCAGCCAGGAATTGTTAGCAACAAGAGAGTTACATTTAGATAAAATTAAATTTTATTTTAAAAATGCTAAATGAAAGAAATTTCAAACCACATCTGTGGATTAAAGTGATTCAACGAGTTGCAATCAAGTTCTTCTTCTTTTCCAAGTTATTACAACACTTCATTGTGCTTCTCTTTGCTTTGTTAATTTTAATGCAATACACAGTTAATTAATTTTTATGTGCTGCGTGTGTATACCTTTGTCTTCGGTAAAACTTTCAGGGTACAGACTATTTAAAATCTTACATTTTCTTCACAATTAAACCAAGGCCTAATGCAGTGCTTCGTAAGTAGTAATTGCTTAATACATATTTGCTTAATGATATTCTAAAATGTTAATCAAGCACTAATTTGCTATATTGTAATTCTAGTCTGAACCCCATTTATACACCATGGTAAAGGGTAAATATATATTATATATAGTTAACGTATTAATTGTTATATTAGCATATTAATTATTTCTCTACACACATATGATGTATTTAAAAGAGATATAATATGTAACCTCTTATGTTCCAGATTTATTTAGTCTAATGATTCCTAATCCAGGTACTGTTCTAAGATCTGGGGATACAGCTGTCATTAAAACAGGCAATGAACCTCTCTCATCACTTTTCTGTTCTAATTCAGAATGTTAAGTAATAGGAAAAAAAGGCTAAATAAGGGAAATGGATAGAGGATAATTGCAAGGTGGGAGTGCGGAGAGCTGTCATTTTAATTGGGTCATCATGGAAGACCTTCTTGATGAGGGGCAGAGGCCTCCAAGCTGAGGAAACTGCAAGAAAAGTTTATGTAAAACGGAATCCAGGTTCTGGGAGGCTTGAAACTTGAACCCTCTTTTTAAAAAGTACAAAATTTCAAACAAATTCTGTAGCTACAAAAATGAGTATCCTTTTCAAAAGAGAAACACAGCACAATAGATCAGAAATGTTAAAATAGCTGACAGCAAACGCTACAAAATCTAGAAAAAACCAGAAACTTTATTAATTACATGACAAGCTTCTATATTATTTTTTCAACATTTTTGCCTGCATACTCTCCAACACCTCCCTCATGGCAATGATTTTCTAAAGAGAGAATAGAAGGATAATTCATTCTTTCTCTAGCATATTTGATCAAAATTTTTTAACAGATGGTTTTGAAAAGTTTCTTTCACTTTCAAAATAGGTTATTGTAAATGGCATGCAAAATTTCAGGATTATTATCAAACTTGTAACCTCTGTAAAGTTCTTTTCACATTTAAGGTATAATATCTCAAGGTATTTTAATCCTTCTTGCAGAGAAAAATTTTTAAATACTCCTTGAACTGACAGCAATAATCAGTTTGTCACAGGTGTGGATTCACTGTCGTGCCATATTATCAGTTTCAGCTTATCTTATTATCAGTTTCATGTTATCTTTGTTAATATATTTCATGTCAAATCAGCAGGAAATTAGTTTTTTCCACATTCTGTATGAACAACTCTCTCATTTTGATTAACTGGATTAACAAATAACTCAAGATTCTATTTATTAAATCTTTTCAAAATATATCTCTTTTCACAATGAATAAGTGCTTTGGTGGGATCTGTTTTTCCTTCTTACATTTATAGTTTGCTTTTTGATATCAAAATAATTTTGATTGATTTCATTACTCATCTCTATCACTTTATTTTTAGTGACTTAACTAGGTATCTTAATTTTTCTCTCAGTTCTTTAATAATGAATTTGTAAGAGAGTAATATATATATATTATATATATATACACATTTGTTGTTCGGTGCCCTCAAGTCGATTCTGACTCATAGTGGCCCTATGTACAACAGAACGAAACATTGTCCAGTCCTGTGTCATCTTCACAACCATTGCTATGTTTGTGTCCATTGTTGTAGCCACTGTCTCAATTCATCGTGTCTAAGGTCTTCTTCTTTTTTGCTGACCCTTTATCTTACGAAGCATGATGCCCCTCTCCAGGGACTGGTCCCTCTGGATAACATGTCCGAAGTACATGAGATGAAGTCTCACCATCCTTGCTTCCAAAGAGCACTCTGGCTGTACTTCTTCCAAGACAAACCTGTTCGTTCTTCTGGCAGTCCATGGTACGCTCAATATTCTTCACCAACACCATAATTCAAATGTGTCATTTCTTCTTCAGTCTCCTTATTCATTGTCCACCTTTCATATGCATATGAAGCAATTGAATATATTATGGCTTCAGTTAGGCCCACCTTAGTCCTCAAAGTGACATCTTTGCTTTTAAACACTTTAAAGAGGTCTTTTGAAGCAGATTTTCTGAGCACAGTAAGTCCTTTGACTTGGTAACTCCTGTGTCTATAGACGTTGTTTGTGGATCCAAGTAAAATGAAATCCTTGACAACTGCAATATTTTCTCTGTTTATCGTGATGTTGCTTATTGGTCGAGTTGTGAGGCTTTTTGTTTTCTTTATGGTGAGGTGTAATCTATACTGAAGGCGGTAGTCTTTTATCTTCATCAGTAAGTGCCTCAAGTCCTCTTCACATTCAGCAAGCAAGGTTATGTTATTTGCATATCACAGGTTGTTAATGAGTCTCCCTCCAATCCTGATGCCGCCTTCTCCTTCATATAGTCCAGCTTCTCAGATTATTTACTCAGCGTACAGATTGAATAAGTATGGTGAAAGGATACAGCCCTAATGCATAAATTTTCTGATTTTCAAGTATAGTATCCTCTTATTCTGTTCAAACGACTATCTCAATCTGTGTACAGGTTCCTCATGAACACAATTAAGTGTTCTGGAATTCCCATTCTTTCCAATATTATACATAATTTGTTATGATCCACAGAGTTGAATGCCTTTGCATAGTCAATAAAACAGGTAAACATCTTTCTGATATTCTCTGTTTTCAGCCAAGATCTATCTGACATCAGCAATGATATCCCTTGTTCCACATCGTCTTCTGAATCCAGCTCAAATTTCTGGCAGGTTCTCATCATTGAATTACTGTCATTTTTGAATTACCTTCAGCAATATTTTACTTGTGTGTGCAGTTAATGATATTGTCCAATAATTTCTGCATTCTGTTGGATCATCTTTCTTTGGAATGGGAAGAAATATGCATCTCTTCCAGTGAAGCTAACTTTCAAATTTATTTGGCATAGCAATGGAGCATCTCCAGTGCTGCATCCATTTGTTGAAACATCTCAGTTGGTATTCTGTCAATTCCTGGAGCCTTGGTTTTCACCAATGCCTTCAGTTCAGCTTGGACTTCTTCCTTCAATACCATTGGATATTTATCATGTGCTACCTCCAGAAATGGTTGAACATAAGCCAATTATTTTGGTACAGTGAGTGTGTATCCTTCCATCTTCTTTTTATGCTTTCCCCACATCGTTCTATATTTTGCCCATTGAATCCTTTAAAATTGCAACTCAAGGCTTGAATTTTTTCTTCACTTCTTTCAGCTTGAGAAATGTTAAGCGTGTTCTTCTCTTTTGGTTTTCTAACTGGAGATCTGTACACATTCTTTTTTTTCATATGTGGATAGTCTTTTTTGGGGGTTATTGTGGTAGCTTAAGTGAAAGTTTACATTTAAAGTTAGTGTCATACAAAAATTTATACATATATTGTTATGTGACCCTAATTGCTGTCCCTATACTGTGACAGCACACTCTTCCTTTCCACCCCTGATTTCCCATGTCCATTTAACCAGCTCCTAACCATCTCTGCCTTCTCATCTCATCTCCAGACAGAAGCTGCCATTTAGTCTCATGTATCCTCTAGAGCTAAGAAGCACATCCTTCGCGAGTGTCATTTTATGTCCCACAGCCCAATCCAATCTTTGTCTAAAGAGTTGGCCTCGGACTTTGTTCTAGTTTTGGGCTGAATCTGGGGGCCATGCTTTCCGGGACTCCTCCTGTCTCAGTCAGACCATTAAGTCTGGTCTTCTTACTAGAATTTGAGTTCTGCACCCCACTTTTCTCCTGCTCCATCAGGGACTCTCTGTTGTGTTCTCTGTCAGGGCAGTCATTGGTGGTAGCCGAGCACCATCAAGTTCTTCTGGTCTCAGGCTGATGAAGTCTCTGGTTTATGTGACCCTTTATGTCTCTTGGGATACTACATTCCTTGTGTCTTTGGTGTTCTTCATTCTCCTTTACTGCGGGTGGTTGAAACCAATTGATGCATCTCAGATGGCCACTTACAAGCTTTTAAGACCCCAGATGCCACTCTCCAAAGTAGGATGCAGAACATTTTCTTAATAAGATTTGTTATGACAATTGACCTAGATGTCAACTGAAAGCATGGTCCCCAGACCCCTACCCCTACTACTCTGTCCCTCGAAATGTTTCATTGTATTCAGGAAAATCCTTAGCTTTGGTTTAGTCCAGTTGTGCTGAGTTCTCCTGTAGTGTGTGCTGCCCTTCCCTTCACCTAAGATAATTCTCATCTATTATCTAGTTGGTGAATAACCCTCACCCTCCCTCCCCACCTTCGTAACCAGCAAAGAATGTTTTCTTCTGTGTTTAAACCTTTTCCTGAGTTCTTATAACAGTGGTCTTATACTATACTTGTCCTTCTGTGACTGATGAAATTCACTCAGCATAATGCCCTCCAGATTCCTCCATGTTATTAGATGCCTCACAGTTTCATCGTTGTTCTTTATCATTGTGTAGTATTCTATTTTGTGGATATACCATAATTTTGTTTATCCATTCATCTGTTGATGGACACCTAGGCTGTTTCCAACTTTTTGCTATTGTGAACAGCGCTGCTATGAACATGGGTCTGCACATATCTATTCGTGTGACGGCTCTTATTTCTCTAGGATATATTCCAAGGAGTGGGATAGCTGGATCATATGGTACTTTTATTTCTAGCTTTTTAAGGAAGTGCCAAATCAATTTTCAAAGTGGATGTACCATTTTACATTCTCACAACAGTCTCTCCACAACCTCTCTAGCATTTATTATTTTGTGTTTTTTGAATTAATACTAGCCTTGTTGGGGAGAGATGAGATCTCATTGTAGTTTTGATCTACACTTCTCTAATGGTTAATGATCCTGAGCATTTCTTCATGTAACTGTTAGCTGCCTGAATGTCGTCTTTGATGAAGTGCCTGTTCATATCTTTTGCCCATTTTTTAATTGGGTTGTTTGTCTTTTTGTTGTTGAGGTTTTGCAGTATCTTGTAGATTTTAGAGATTAGACACTGATTGGATTTGTCATAACCAAAAAATTCTCCCCAGTGTGTAGGTTGTCTTTTGATTCTTTTGGTGAAGTCTTTTGAACAGCGTAAGTGTCTGATTTTTAGGAGGTCCCAGTTATCTAGTCTCTCTTCTGGTGCTTGTGCATTGTTACTTATGGTTTGTATTCTGTTTATGCCATGTATCAGGGTTCCTAGCATTGTCCCTATATTTTTTTTTTCCATGATCTTTATTGTTCTTGATTTTATATTTAGGACTTTGATCCATTTTGAGTTAGTTTTTGTGTGTGGTGTGATAAATGGGTCGTGTTTCAGTTTTTTTGCAGATAGTTGTCCAGTTATGCCAGCACCATTTGTTAAAGAGACTCTCTTTTCCTCAATTAACAGACTTTGGGCCTTTGTCAATTATCAGCTTCTCATAGATGGATGAATTTATGTCTGGATTCTCAATTCTGTTCCATTGGTCTATGTATCTGTTGTTGTACCAGTGCCAAGCTGTTTTGACTACTGTGGCCGTACAATAGGTTCTAAAATCAGGTAGTGTGAGGCCTTCCACTTTGTTCTTCTTCTTGAGTAATGCTTTACTTATCCAAGGTCTCTTCTCTTTCTATAAGAAGTTGGTGATTTGTTTCCCCATCTCATTAAAATATGCCATTGGAATTTGAATTGGGATTGCATTGTATCTGTAGATCAATTTGAGTAGAATTGACATTTTCACAATGTGAGCCTTCCTATCCATGAGCAAGGTATGGTTTTCCACTTATGCAGGTCTCTTTTGGTTTCTTGCAGTAGTGTCTTACAGTTTTCATTGTATAGGTCTTTTACGTCTCTGTTAGATTTATTCCTAGGTATTTTATCTTCTTGGAGGCTATTGTAAATGGTACTGATTTTGTGATTTCCTCTTCGAAGTTCTCTTTGTTGGTGTAAAGGAATCCAACTGATATTTGTATGTTTAGCTTGTATCCTGAAACTTTGCTGAAATCTTCTACTAGTTCCGGTAGTTTTCTTGTGGACTCTGGGATTTTCTGTGTATAAGATCATATCATCTGCAAATAGAGATACTTTGGCTTCTTCGCTACCAATCTGGATGCCCTTTATTTCTTTTTCAAGCCTAATTGCCCTGACTAGGACCTTCAGCACAATGTTGAACAAGAGTGGTGATAAAGGGCATCCTTGTCTGTTTCCCATTCTCAAGGGGAATGCTTTCAAAGTATCTCCATTTAGGAATATGGGGGCTGTTGGCTTTGTATAAATGCCCTGAATTATATTGAGCAATTTCCCTTCTGTTTCTATTTTGTTGAGAGTGTTTATCATGAATGGGCTTTGTCAAAAGCATTTTCTGCATCAATTGGTAAGGCCATGTTGTTCTTGTCTTTTGTTTTATTAATGTGATGGATTACACTGATTGTTTTTCTAATGTTGAACCATCCCTGCATCCCTGGTATAAATCCCACTTGATCATGGTGAATTATTTTTTTGATATGTTGTCTAATTCTATTGGCTAGAATTTTGTTGAGGATTTTTGCATCAATGTTCATGAGGGATATTGGTCTGTAATTTTCTTTTTTTGTGGTTTCTTTATCTGGTTTTTGTATCAGGGTTATGCTGGCCTCATAGAATGAGTTTGGGAGTATTCCATCATTTTCTTTTTTTTTTATTTTTTTAATATTTTATTGTACTTCAGGTGAAGGCTTACAGAACAGATAGTTTCTCATGTAACAGTAACACACATGCTGTTTTATGACATTG
>NW_004444031.1:5832475-5870890 GCF_000243295.1 Trichechus manatus latirostris
TCTTTATCTCTTCATTTGATGTTCTAGGGTTTCAGGATTGTTGATTCTCTGTTTGGCTTAGTTTTTCGGATCTTTGTTGTGGAGGGACGGCGTGGTGTTTCTGCCTAGAGCGCCATCTTGCCAGAAGTCCTCCATCATTTTCTATGCTCTGAAAAACGTTTGTAGTAGTAGTGTTAACTCTTCTCTGATAATTTGGTAGAATTCTCCAGTGAATCTGTGACAGGGCTTTTTTTTGGCTGGGAATTTTTTAATTACCTTTTATATCTCTTCTTTTGTTATGTGTTTATTTAGTTGTTCCACCTCTGTTTGTGTTAGTTTAGGTAGATAGTGAGTTTCTAGAAATTTGTCCATTTCCTCTAGGCTTTCAAATTTGTTAGAGTACAATTTTTCATAGTATTCTGTTATGATTCTTTTAATTTCAATTGGATCTGTTGTGATATTATCCATCTCATTTCTTATTCAGGTTATCTGCTTCTTGTCCTGTTTTTCTTTTATCCGTTTGGCCAGTGCTTTATCAATTTTGTTGATCTTTTCAAAGAACCAGCTTACGGTCTTGTGAACTCTTTCAATTTTTTTTTATTCTCTATTTCATTTAATTCTGCTCTAATTCTTATTATTTCCTTTCTTCTGGTGTCCGAGGGCTACTTTTGCTGCTCTTTCTACTTGTTCCAGTTGTAGGGTTAATGTTTTGATTATGGCCCTTTCTTCCTTTTGGATGTGTGCATTTATTGCTATAAACTGACTTCTGAGTACTGCTTTTGCTGTGTCCCAAAGGTTCTGGTGCATTGTGATTTCATTCTCGTTTGATTCTACGAATTTCTTTCTTCTATAACTCAGTAGTTTTTGAGCAAGGTGGTGTTCAGTTTCCATGTGTTTGATGTTTGTTCCTTGCTTTTTCTGTTATTGATTTCTAATTTTATGGCTTTATGGTCAGAAAAGATGCTTTGTAATATTTCAGTGCTTTGGATTCTGTCAAGGCTTGGTTTATGGCCTAATATGTGGTCTAGTCTGGATAATGTTCCATGTGCGTTGGAAAAGAAAGTATACTTGACTTCTGTTGGACGGAGTGTTCGGTATATGTCTATGAGATCAAATTGGTTGATTGTGACATTTAGCTCTTTCATGTCTTTGTTGAACTTCTTTCTGGGTGTTCTGTCCTTCACCAAAAGTGGTGTGTCGAAGTCTCCTACTACTAGTGTGGAGCTCTCTGTCTCTCTTTTCAGTGCTGTTAGAGTTTTGTTTTATTTATTTTGGAGCCCTGTTGCTGGGTACAAAAATATTTATTATAGTGATGTCCTCCTGATGTGTTGACCCTTTAATCATTATACCTTGTCCTTCCTTATCCTTTGTGGTGGATTTTACTTTAAAGTTTATTTTGTCAGAGTTTAATATTGCCACTCCTGCTCTTTTTTGAGTGTTGTTTGCTTGACATATTTTTTTCTATCCTTTGAGTTTTAGTTTGTTTGTGTCTTTAAGCCTAAGATGTGTCTCTTGTAGGCAGCATATAGACAGATCATGTTTTTTTATCCTATCTGCCACTCTCTGTCTCTTTATTGGTATATTTAGTCCATTTACATTCAGCATAATTATTAATAGGTATGAGTTTAGTGCTGTCATTTTGATGTCTTTTTTTGTGTGTTGTTCATAGTTTCTTTGTTCCACTTAATTTTCTGTGCTGAGTCATTTTTCTTTATGTATTTTCTTTTCATCTTTCTCATTGTTGTTGATTTTGTGTTTGCTGAGTCCTTATATTTTTGTTGTTCTTCATTTTAACTTGTAGGATTGTTAGCTTCTTTTGTGGTTACTTTACTATTTAGCCCTATTTTTCTAAGTTTATATGAGTCTTTTATGTCTTTATATGGCCTTGACATCCTCTCCATATGAAAAATCCATGTCTACATTTTTTAAGTCCCTTTTTTTTGTTTTAATATTGTCATTTTTTACATATTGACATCTGTTTCCCTATTTTCAGTGTTTTAGGTTTGATTTATTTTTGTGACTTCCCTATCTGGGTTGTTATCTGGTTGCTCTGTCCTGTGTTCTAGTCTTGGGTTGTTATCTGATGCTATTGATTTTCTAAGTGGAGGACTCTCTTTAGTATTTCTTGTAATTTTGGTTTGGTTTTTGCAAATTCCCTCAAATTTATTTATCTAGAAATGCCCTAATTTTGTCATCATATTTGAGATACAGTTTTGTTGAATACATAATTCTTGGCTGGCAATTTTTTTCCTTCAAGGCTTTATATATGTCATCCCATTGCCTTCTTTTCTTCATGGTTTCTGCTGAATAGCCTGAGCTTATTCTTATTGACTCTCCTTTGTAGATGACTTTTTGTTTATCCCTAGCCATTCTTAAAATTCTCTCTTTATCTTTGATTTTGGCAAGTTTGGTTATAATATGTCTTGGTGACTTTCTTTTGGGATCTACCTTATGTGGAGTTCGATGAGCTTCTTGGATAGATATCTTCTCATCTTTCATGATATCGGGGAAGCTTTCTACCAACAAATCTTCAACAATTCTCTCTGTATATTCTATTATCCTCCCCTGTTCTGGTACTTTTGATAGAATCTCACGTAATTCTTAGGGTTTCTTCATTTATTTTATCCTTTTATCTGATTTTTCCTCAAATAAGTTGGTGTCAAGTGATTTATCTTCAGTCTCACTAATTCTGACTTCCATTACCTCAATTCTGCTCCTATGACTTTCTATTGGGTAGTCTAATTCTGAAACTTTATTGTCAATCTTCTGGATTTCTGGTTGCTGTCTCTCTATGGATTCTTGCGGCCTGTTCAATTTGTCATTATGGTCTTCTCTAATCTTTTTAATTTCGTCTATTGTGTGTTCTGCATTTTGCTTAATTTCTTTCCTAATGTCTTGAATTGTTTTGTATCTTAATCTTTTGTATTCTGCCTGCAGTAATTCCAAGAAATTTTCCTCCTCTGGAAAATTTCTAGATTCTTTATTTTGCGAGCTTGCTGAGGTCACCCCACGGCTCATCTGGTCTTCAGTCATTAGTGTTTAGTGAGTCAAATCTATTCTTGAGATGGTCTCCAAATTCAAGTGGAATATCTTAAGATCTTATTTTGGCTCTCGCTGACTTGTTTTAATTTTCTTCAGCTTCAACTTGAACTTGCACATGAACAATTAATGCTCTGTTCTGCAATCGGGCCCTGGCCTTTTTCTGACTGATAAAAAGCTTTTCTGACTGATGTAGAGCTTTTCCATGGTCTCTTTCCACAGATGTATTTGATTTGATTCTGGTGTTTCCATTTGGTGAGGTCCTCGTGTATAGTTGCCATTTACGTTGTTGAATAAAGGTCATTACAACGAACAAGTCATTGTTTTTGCAGAATTCTATTATGCAATATCCAGCATCATTTCTATCACCAAGGCCATATTTTCCAACTACCGATCCTTCTTCTTTGTCTCCAACTTTCGAATTCCAATCACCAGTAGTTATCAATGCATCTTGATTGCATTTCTGATCAATTTCGTACTGCAGAAGTTGGTAAAAGTCTTCAATTTCCTCATCTTTGCCATTAGTTGTTGGTGCATAAATTTGAATAATAGTTGTATTGACAGGTCTTTCTTGTAGACGTATGAATATTATGCTATCGTGTTCCTTCATTATAAATATTTAAATGTTCTCTTTGAAGATGAACATGATGCCATTCCCCTTCAATTTGTAGACCATATGATTCCCTGATTCAAAATGGCCAAAAGAAGTCCCTTTCAGCTATTAAAGTCTAGGATATTAATCTTTATGCATTCCATTTCATTTTTGACGACTTCCCATTTCTTAGATTCAGACTTTGTACATTCCATGTTCCGATTATTAATAGTTGTTTGCAGCTGTTTTTTCTCATTTTGATTTGTGGCACATCAGCCAATGAAAGTCTCAAAAACTTTATTCCATCCACTTCATTAAGGCTGACTTTACTTTGAGGAGGCAGCTCTTCTCCGGTTGTATTTTGTCACAGCAGCGATGGTTGTTGGGACGGTGAAGACAGTAACCACCTGCACAACTCTTACAGAGAAGTGGGGCCAGGAGGGTCACTCTGAGGAATCGACCGCCGGCTTCAGTCTCAGGAGTTTATTTATAGTCAATACAGCAAGCAGTGAAGCAAATAACAGAACAATGGGCTTTGGGTGAGTAACAATAAGTTTCGGGCAAGGGAGAAGGAATTCAGGTAAACAAGCCAATCAGTAACAGGGCAATAGGTTTGGGAAAACAAGTCGTGCCTAATCTCATTCTTATCACTGACAAGTCTCCAACATGTCGTATACAGCATAGAGGCCTGTGGGGGCTGCAGTTGTCAATAGTGCAGCCATGTTTAAATGGCATATATCCCACAGTATTTTGAATGTCTTTCAACTTGAGGAGCTCATGTTCAGGCGCTGTATCATACAATGTTCCACTGCTATTCATAAGATTTTTACTGGCCATTTTTTTCAGAAGTAAGCCTTCAGGTCCTTCTTCCTAGTCTTTCTTAGTCTAGACGTTCTCCTGAAACCTGTCCACCATGGGTGACCCAGTATTTGAAATACCGGCGGCATAGCTTCTAGTATCTTAACAACATGCAAGTGACCACAGTATGCCAAACTGACAGACTGTACAGATGGACCTGTTAGCTTTCTAAAGTACAAAATATTCTGAACTCTGAGACACATTTTGCCTTTACAGATTGCAGATGTGTAATGTGGAACCTGTGTAAAAGTTATATACTAAACACTACGTACATTCTATTTAATAAGAAAGTTAACGTATATATTCAAGCACAGTTTTTACTAAAGATTTGTTTTTTCTAGGACTGACATAAAACCTAACCTCTATAAAAGGTGTGTTTTCCTGGATTTTACATAGATCCTTACAACTCCCTTTAAGGTACATTGTTCTTGCCTCATTGTTAGAAGAAAAAATTAAACCTAAAATTGTGTAATTAGTTCAAGATAACAGAGCTTAAGGGGGTGGGGGAACTAGACTAAGGGACAAAACAAAACATGTTTCGAAGTTGATCATCTTTTTATTACACAAAACCAACTAGTTTGGAAGCATTTATGGGAAATCTAAAGTAAGTGTAAACCTCCCTCTTGTCTGTTGTAGACAAAACTTAGTCTATAATCTGTTGGTAGAGTGTGTTCAATGGAACTAGGGCCACCATAACTAATGATAAGTATTCTTAAAAATTATTGTGACGATATTGTATGACTGTTTGAAGCCTTTGGTGGCAGGAGGTGGTTTGTTTCCATAAGTACATACCCAGCCCTGAGGAGTTTGATAAAGGTTACACCTGGAAGAATGAAAGGCATCTGCAGTGCAAAAATGTATAACATATTGCTAATATTCTCAAAGAACATAAAAGCTTCTTAACAGAGATAAAAGAAAAATAAAATCAAACTTCTGTTTTAGTGTAAGCAAAGAGTTTGTCTACCATATAACTTCCTTACCTGTCTTACTTTGCTTGTCATATTATCATGAACATCAAAACAATTTTTGCAATAATGTGCATTATTTTTATCATTCTTTTGAAGAATTTCTTGACTGATAGTTTTACGGACATATCCCATATACTAAAATAAATTTTGCCCTGAGATTGCTAGTGAATTAATCATTGTAAAATAGTATTTTTTGGTTTAGTTTATCTTTATATGGACATTGCACACTACCTTAATTTCCTAGATGTACTTGTAAAAGATAGTTAGCATAACACTATTCATATCAATTTGGTTGTGATAAATTGTACTGAGATTTAGTTAGGGATTACATTCCTTCTCTACTTTTCACATTAAAATAAATATGTGAAGTTAGTATTCTCTGCTCAAAGTTTGCCTTGCTATTTATTTTATAAACTTATTTTCCTTCTTTACCTGTTTTCATTTCTCCTTATAAAACCCTCTGTGGCACTGAGCACACTTTATTACAGATGTACAACAAAATAATGCACACCAACCATTCTTGAAATTTCTAGTTATACCTTCAGAGAGAGTAATGATATAAAAAGCAAGTTAAAGAGCCATGAAAAAGTAAGGAAAACAACTTTATGTCAAAGGAATAAATGGCAGCAATTGAAAATGAGCCACTTGTTTCTCATTAGGCAAACAAGTGATGTGGCATATAATTCAGTTGCTGAAAAATGTATTTTGCATCACAAGATCTCTTATAATACTAGAATTTAGCCTGCTGGAAACGATAGCAAAGGAACAATGTACCATAACAGTCTCTTACAGCATCTTCAATGTAGTGCAGAGGGATCTTCAAAAACAAAATTCATTTATCAGGTGATTGCAGACAATTCTTCTATTTTAATTCTAGAGTTAACAGAGAAGTAAATCAGTAGCAGTTGCCATTAACAGAGGTCATGCCTTTTACCCCTCTGCTAGTGCAGTGGTTCTCAAACTTTAGCATGCATAAGAATCATCTGGAAAGCTTTCTAAACACAGATTATGGGCCCACATTCCCAGATTTCTAGTTCTGTAGGAGCCCTGGAGTCTCAGTGGTTACAATCTTGGCTCTTGACTGAAAGATCAGGGGTTTGAACTGACCGGCCACTTCGTGGGAGAAAGAAGTAGCAGTCGGCTTACTTGAAGATTACCACCTTGGAAACCCTATGGGGCAGTTCTAATCTGTCCTATAGTTTCATTATGAGTTGAAATCGACTTGACAACAATGAGCTTTTGGTTTGGAGGTTTGAGGGAAGGCCCAGAATTTGCATTTATAGCAAGTTCCCAGGGGGTGCTAATGCTGCTGTTTCAGGGACCACAGTCACAGGCTAGAGAATCACTAAGGAACAGGGAATACAAGGCGGTCAAAGAGATTTTAATGATTATGACAATAAAATATATACGGGAACCTACACACCTTAAATAATTTCTTGTTATTAGAAAACATGATTTTCCTCAAGGTTTAAGTGGGAGGTATAGAACCAAAGTAAATGGATCCCTAACCTGAACATCAAACTGTTCAAGTCATAGCTTTAGCACATGGTGATTTCACATTGTAAGTATGCACACACACACACACACACACACACACAAATACTGTGTGAGTGCATTTAGAAAAATGTTATGCCAAAATTTCTTTCCTTAAGAAAAGCTTTCTGAAATCCTAAAAGTGTTGTGACAGCAAATAAGATAATAAACTAATTCACATGAATATGGAGCACAAATGCCCCTATGTATCACACAGATGTTAAGAATAACAACAGCAAAAACAAACACCTCTGGTGGAAAAATTGGGAAATATGGCAAGAGGAAAAAGCAGGTAGTTCTCCCTCATTAGACTTTAATCTCCTTAAAAGCAAGTGGAGCCCTTATTTACTTCTATAATGCAACATTTCCTATTCATTATGTAATGAGGGAATGACATTCTTTTCATGTGAAGAAATAATGTTTGGATTCTTCACAGAAAAAGAGCCATGGTGTCTGTCTTTCTGTGCAATGGTGAAGTTATATATAATTCATTTTAGTCTAGAATTTACTCTTCAAAAACTGAGTGTAATGGTCATCAATTGCTGATAGTTTAATGGAAGTTAAGAGGGTAGGGCATAACCAGTGGAAAAAGGCAGACAAAGCAATGCTTCAAAAAGAGAAAAGCCATCCCTATTGTAAAAATTAAATTCAAATTAAAATAAAAATTTGACAGACAACATGCTGATTTTTAGGATATTAGCATAAATAGTCATTAAAAGTAATATAGACTAAATAAATATTGACTATCTGACCTTTAAAAAATTGCCAATATCTGACCTAGAGATATAATCTTTAAAACTGAGTTATATACTGAAGATGAACCATTAGGATGGGAAGAAAAAGCATTTGTACTTTAAGAATATGTGTATGGAATCCCTGGATGGTGCAAACAGTTAACACACACAGCTGCTAACCAAAAAGTTGGAGGTTGAGTCCCCCCAAAGGCATCAGGGAAGAAAGGCCTAGAGAATCTACTTTTGAAAAATCAGCCATTAAAAACCCTACGGAGCATAGTTCTACTCAGCCACACAAGAGGTCACCGTGAGTTGGAGATCGACTAGAAGGCAACTTTTTTTTTTTAATGTGTATATAATCTTATCTTTTTAATACCTCAGTACATGCTTCATTGTTTATATATTATGTTCATACTAACAGACACCATATACTTTTAAATAAATAAATATTGGATGTACAAGAGCAATTTATCTTTTAATAAAAGTAATATATGATCTAAAACATTGTGGTCCACTGGTCTAGAGGATTTGTGAAAAATATCATAGCATATGAAATTATTTGAAATTAGTAAAGAGTTACGTTGAGTGATGGCAATGATAAAGCTTAAAAGGAGTTCCGTTATCATGGCCTGGAGTTGTCATTTGGTGAAAATAGTCTTACTGGTTATAAAGGAAATGTTGACTTGGGATGTAAAATAGAATTTATTTCATCAATGTTGGTGTTTGAAACTAAGTTTTTACTCTTTTATTTGGCAGGTGAATTCAAGTTGGAGGCCTGGGAAGAAAAATAGTAAAGGAATGCAATCGTTCACAATACTGTTAGCATGATAAATATTAATTAATATTACTTAATTTTTCTTAACATGAAAACAATAAGTAAGGCTATTATTGAAAATTTTACAGCTGACATTTAATAGTGCTGTCATTGAAATTTGATGGGTACCTCACAGACTGTGCCTTACGAAACAAAGTATAGATATCTAAAAAAAAAAAAAGGAATAACTCAGAACAAACTTCTAAATCAGTATCTTATTTCTGTCAGGTATTACCATTGTTACCTTGACTAAGTTATCTAAAAGTATCTGTTTTACATCGCATACAATGGGGAAAATGATCCTTCAAATGGGGATAGTGGTATCAAATTAGATAACTTAGGCAAAAGGGCTTAATATAATGCATTAACAAAGGAAACATTTTAATTCACTTTGAGGGGTAGTTTATCCACTCATCCAACATGCCTAGTTCTGTGAGCTCCGGAACACTTGAGTTTGGGTAGCAGCCACCATATGACAGTGGTGTCTCATGGGCTAGCTACACTAAATCAGTGTTTTATATATAAAGCTAGGTTACTTAAATTGAATGTATATTTTCAGTAAACGTATTTTAGGATTTAATAAAATGAAGCCACAAGAAATAAAACCAGCTCTCAAAACAGATCCAATAATTGAAGCTTATCAATTCTGTACTATGAAAGTTAACTCCCTTTCATCCTATAGTCAAATGAATAATGTTCCCACAAAGCAAAATGAAGATGAAATACAAATCCTAAGCAAGCCAATGTTCTGACTGATCATTTTCAAAATACATTCATATCAATAAAATGGATGGTTTTAAACTAGCTTATATATTTGACATTGCATGACCATCTAAAAGAGTGCTTAAGGAGTACTTGGTGAATCCTGTGTGGTCACTTACATAAATGTTTCAAATGCTTAGCTAAGCTCACAGAACTAGGCTTAGCAGTTATAAAAGGGTGAAGGAAAGGACCTTAGAAAATATGTTTTTTGACTGTGGAATTGCATATTTTATAGGGCCCACCCAGCAGTAGCCCTTCTGGTAGAAGGTATTCACTCATAAGGCAGCAAGAACCTGGCGGTAGATTTGTATTAGGAGTCTCACCTCACTGGCTTAGTGAAGGCATGAACGCGTAATAAAAATGCACATACGTGCATAATATGCACCTTGGGAAACTCTTTGGCAAAACCTCCTGAATGAAACATATGCACACACTGTAAGTTAACACCGTCACTCCTAGGCGCATACTCAACCGAAATTTTCACCAAAAATTTTAACAAGCATGATGCTATTTCTTAGAACAAAACTAGATACAACTCCAGTGTCCACCAAGGGTAGAAGAGATAAAAATAATTTGTGGTATATTTGTAAATTGGAAGACCATAAAGCATTGAGAATGAAGAAACTACAACTACACGCAACATCATAGCTGAATGAAACTCAGAGAAGTAATGTTGCACGAAATAAGTCAGATACAAGACAGTATACACATGTATTATCCCATTCACGTAAAATTAAAAAATAAGTGAAACTCACTATGTTGTTAGAAGTTAGGATAGAGTGAGTCCAAGGTTGATAGTATTGACTGAGAAGGAGCTCTAGCGGCTTCTAGGCTACTGGTAATAAATATTCTGTTTCCTTTTTTGTTTGCTGGTTATATGGAGTGTGTTCACTTGTGGAAATTTATTAAAACGTGTTATTATGATAGTACACTTTTATTCAAGCAATAATTCAATAAAAATTCATAAAACAAAACAAAAAGAAACACATAAATCATTGGATGAACACTAAATATAAATAACATTTTGGAATCTCAGAAACATTTCTAATGTCTGTTAAAAACCATCACATTTTTAAAAAAGGTGATGTCTTACTTATCTTGTGCTGCTATAACAGAAATTCTACAAGTGGCTAGCTTAAACAAAAAGTTATTCTCTCATAGTTTAGGAGGCTAGAAGTCTGAATTCAGGGTACTAGCTCCGGGGAAGTCTTTGTTTCTCTATCATCTCTTGGGGAAGGTCCTTCTCATCAATCTTCCCCTGGTCTAGGAGCTTCTCAGAGCAGGGACCCTCTGCTCTTTGTTCTTCTTTCTTGGTGGCATGAGGTCCCAATCTGTCTGTTCGCTTCTTCTTTTTATATCTCACAAGAAATTGACTCAAGATACAACCTAATCCTTTAGATTGAGTACTGCCTCATTAACATAACTGTCTCAATCCTGCCTCATTAACATCATAGAGGTTAGGATTTACAACACATAGGATAATCACATCAGATCACAAAATGGTGGACAACCACACAATACTGGGAATCATGGTCTAGCCAAGTTGATACACGTTTTGGGGGGACATTATTCAATCTATAACAGGTGGAGATTTTTTTTCCTGTTTCTATTTTCCAGGAATAAGTGTCTCAGCTGTCCTAGAGGTACCTTAAATAGAAATAATGCTATCTTTGTTTATCCTTCTAAAATTATTGACTTCACATCATTTTATTTTTTGTTTCTTTTTTAAACTATATTTCATGGCTGAAAGGCAGAAATCTCACATTATCTTAGATTAACTGCTTGGACTATATCTATCTTCTTGTGCCAGAACACCTGTAATTCATTCTTTAGCTTTTTTTATTATTATTATTTTGGTTTTGTATTTTGGCTATATGTGGAAAAATTAAATTAAGAAGAAATTGTTATTTTGTTTACTTTATACTCAACAGTAAAAATTTTTACAAAAGAGAGAAAGCCTGAATTTTAAATTGTCAAGAAAATAAATCATGAATTAAGTATCAGGAATAAAGGCATATGAAAGTGATAAACAGTTAGGAAATCATTCACTACATAATCAGTGCACTTGAATTTTTTTTGACTCAGATATTAGATGATCCAAGATGTTGAAGACAAGTAAGAACTTACCTCTGTATAAAATCTGTTTTCTGAATTTATTTAGCATGAAATTTTATGATCTTGAGTATAAAGAATTGAGTTGTACCTGAAAAGATAGTTAAAATAAAAGATAGACTTTCATTTTTGTAAGATTTTTTGTAGTAGATAAAAAAATATTTTGTCAGGCATCTTACATTTTCTATACTTTCTTTAGTCTATTATATATATCAGTTCTATGTACAAACAAGTATAAAGATTGAGTACTCCTAAAATAGACGCATTTTGCTGTGATATTCCAACCTTCTACGTATGCAAACTTAAGACCAGATTCTGGGCACCTGATGATGCTATTTAAGATCCTACAACTCTCTGAAGGTTTTGAAAGTAGCTACACACCCTCCATCTATTGTCTAAATTTGTTCCCTAAGAATTCTTCTTGATAGGCCCAGTCTATTCTCTCAGGAGGACTTTAAATTTTAACTCAGAGATAGTTTCCATAAATAGTATTTGTTAGTAAAAATTGATATAAAATTTCTAGAGGGCAATTTAAAAACCTAAAATATGTGAATATTTCCAAGACTAAACAGTTTTTATTCTAGAAATTTATCCCCTAAAAGCAAACTTTCACATGCACAAAATTACCTTACAATGTTCGAAGAATTTCAAAATTAAGTCTGGTATACCACTGGAGCTCTCATTGTATAATTTGCTCAGTTACCGCCTAGTTTTTGTACATGTAAATTTCAGTGACTTAAGGCTTGCAAGCTCTGTTATTAATGATTGTTATTTTCAATGATTGCTTAAAAATGGAAGTTTATATCGTTCCTTTTGTTAACAGTTTGGTAGAATATTGCCAATTTACTTTGAACAAAATACAACCAAAAATTAGAGGTACTTCAAACAGTCTTAAATCTAATTGATGACAGAATCCAAGAAAAAAGTTGTATAGTTCCTCTGAATTATTTTTCTTTTGTTTTTAACATTGTTACGGGACACTGAGTTGGCTCCAACTCATAGCTACCCCACGCATAATAGACTGAAGTGTTGCCCGGTCTCACAATCATTGCTATGTTTGAGCCCATTGTTGTAGCCACTGTGTCAATCCATCTTACTGAGGGTCCTCTTCTTTTTTAAGCATGATGTCCTTCTCCAGGGAGTGGTCCCTGCTAATGATGTATCCAAAGGTCACTCTGCCAGTGTATAAGTTAAAATTTTTAAGAAAAAAGCAGCCTGGAAAAAAATTGCAAGTTTCATTTTCTTGAAATATTTAAAAAGTAATACTATGTTAAAAATAATTCATTCTTTAGAAGAACCAGTTATAAGCCCGTTAAATCAAACCCCTTGCCTTCCAGTGGATTCTGACACGTAGTGACCCTATAGGACAGAGTACAACTGCCCTATGTGGTTTCCAAGGAGCACCTGGTGGATTTGAACTGCCGACCTTGTGGTTAGCAGCCATAGCTCTTAACCACTACACCACCAGGGTTTCCAAACCAACTATAGTACTTGTCTATATTAAAATAATTATTGTATTTATGTTAATTTTCAGTATTTCTATAATATAAAATGTGTTGTTTTTTATTTAATAGGCATAGGTAGAAATTATTTTACATTTTTATAAAAAATTACTTGAAAATTAGTTTTTGAGTAGAAATATTTAATACTTCTCAACTTACCAAAAATAAATATTTCAAAACATTAAAAAATCAAACGGCATGATTATTTGCGGCAGAGAAAATTAAGATAAAAATCAATTACTAATACAAGTATATCATTTTAATGACAGAGCTGAAATGAAATACAATTACATTAAATGAAATACAATGTGCCCATAATTATTTTTTGGAAAAATATTTAACCATGTGGCAGATAGTCATTACATATTGCTAAAAGAAACATGCATGTAAAACCATCAGTGGTACGGTTTGACCCTAAATTTTGTTAGATGCATTATAAAGACAGATATCCCCGTGTGTATGTGCACACAGAGTTCTACACATGAGGCTGGTGGGATATCAAAGTGAATATAGAAGTTATATCTGTGACTAATAAGAGTATACTTGCTCATTTTCTTTTTGAACTTTCAATTTCCGTTTTTTTATAGTCAACGTCTATTATCTTCCAATCTGACAAAAATATTTGATAAATAAATGTGTCTTTTGATAGGTTGAGAGGTGATATATTGGGTTGAAGATTCGGAAGCCAGACTCTCTGGGTTTAAATTCGAGTTGTCCCTGTTACCATCTAAGTGACCTGAGGCTAGTTACCCAACCTCTCTATACCCTGATGTTCTGACCTGCAAAATGGTGAAAATAATAGTAGTTACCTCACAGGATTGTTTTGTGAAGGTAAAAATTAATGATTATTTTGTGTTTAGAATTCTGTCTCACATCAAGGAAACAAGAAATGTTACATATATTTTATTATATTATTATTATTGGAGCACTGGTGGCCAGTGGTTAAGAGCTTGGCTGCTAACCAAAAGGTCAGCAGTTTCAATCCAACAGCCGTTCCTTGGAAACCCTATGGGGGCAGTCTTACTCTGTCCTATAGGGTTGCTATGAGTCGGAATCGACTCGAAGGCAATGGGTTTGAGTTTTTTTTATTTTTATTTTTTATTACTATTATCTTCAGCCAGAAATTAGGTCATTGTTTTACAACTTTAAATCTTATGAAAATTAAAATTTTCTTAGTAAAGTTTTTATGTCGTTTATACATTTTAGCCAGTGAATGTTACATTTATATTATATAAAAACCATTTTAAAAGAATGTGTAGCTACTAACAAAATTTTATAGATAATGTGCCTCATAATTTCAATATTTTCATTTTGTTCTTTCTGTATTTGTTATGATTTTGTGCTTAATTTTATAGCTCTTTGAGTATATATCGTATATATCTTATAGACATTTTTTCTAACCCATTGTTCTAGGCCATTTCTTCTTATGTGTATTTGGTGATCATGCTACATTTTTTTTGCTGGGGAGTAGCAAATAGAATTAAATGTAGCATTCAGATCTATCAGCATTTCTTCGCTTTGATTATTAATAAAGTATTAAAAACAGACTCCTTAAACACCTTCAGTATCTTCTTGGTGGTTCTGACACAGTACCAGATAAGCCTCCTTTCAGATCTTAATTTATCTTGATATCCTTATCTATGTTCCGATATCGGTGGTTTAGATAGTGCAGTGCACACAGGTTATTTATAGTTTCCCGATATCTTTAAATAATCATGTCACATTCTGATAATTTCTCAAGTCTTCCCAAGACAAGGAGTCCCTGGGTGGTGCAAACAATTAAGGGATCAACTATTAGTCAAAAAGTTGGCAGTTTGAACCCATCCAAAGGTGCCTCAGAAGACAGGCCTGGCGATCTTCTTCCAAAAGGTCACAGCCTTGAAAATCCTATTGAGCAGGTCTACTCTGCACACACAGGGTCACCATGAGTCAGAACCGACTCGATGGCAACTCACAACAGCAAGCCTCCCCAAGGTAACATTGAGCTAAATAGCACCAAATCACACCAACCAACAAACAAAATGAATTCTAATTCCATGGAATCTGTTGAAGCTAGGACAAAGGCCTATAACCTAGGTCTCCCTAGCTGGAAATATTCATGTATATTGAGATATGTAAAACACCAGCCATATGCTAGGACATAGCTCACTGAACTATGGCCGGTGGTCTGATTTTGCACAGCCAGCAGAGTGAGAAGGGTTGTACAACTTTAAAGGGTTATAAAAATTACAAAGAAGGATATGAGAAAGATATTGTATGTGGTCCTCAAAGCTCCCTGGCCCTTCCAAAAGGTTTTTGAACTAAAAACATCCTTTCATAAATCCTTTTCTGCTTACAATAAAGATGGCGAGTCTGTGATTTGCAACGAGAAAACACCGACCAAAAAAGGATGGAGAACACCTTGGACTGAAATTTCATTGTCTCCTAATTCACCTCCTTTTTTTCTAATTGTTTTCCAGTCAAACATTTGCTGCACCATCTTGCCAGAGTTAACTTCCTAATACGACTTTGAAAGTATTACTTTTTCCCCAAACATTTTACACCGAATTTCATTTGCTTAGTAAATGCACTCTGCCCGTTGCCGTCAAGTTGATTCTGACTCATAGCAACCCTATAAGACAGAGTAGAACTGCCCCATTGGGTTTCCAAGGATCTGTTGGTGGATTCAAACCGCTGACGTTTTGGTTAGCAGCTGAGCTCGTAACCACTGTGCCACCAGGGTTCCAAATGCACTCTACACTATCAAAATTAACCATCGATAGCCTGTATTATGGGTTCTAGCTACATTTACAGTCATTGGTGCTATCGCTGCTATATAGAAACTGATCTAATGGACAAATCAATCTAACAGTCACCTCTGATCATGCGCTCTCTCTAGTGTGCCTTTGCTATTGTTGCGCATTCTACCTGGAATATCACCGCCTCATTAACATTTCTCATAATTATACTCAATGTTAATACCTAGCTTATTCAGTACTGCACCTTCCTAATTGCCTCTGGCATGAAATAATCAGTCTCTAAAAACTACAAGTATTTGTTATTTACATTGCTAATTTTATATATGTCTGGAGCCCTGATGGTGCAGTGGTTAAGAGTTCGGCTGCTAACCAAATGCCGGCAGTTCGAATCCACCAGCCATTCCTTGGAAACCCTATAGGGCAATTCTACTCTGTCCTACAGGATCGCTATGAGTAGGAATTGACTCGATGGCAATGGGTTTGGATTTTGGTTTATTATTACTTAAACAGGAATTTATATATATGTATATATATAATGGAAACCCCTTGTGGCGTAGAGGTTAAGTGCTACAGCTGCTAACAAAAAGGTAGGCAGTTCGAATCCACTAGACGCTCCTTGGAAACTCTGTGGGACAGTTCTACTCTGTCCTATAAGGTTGCTATGAGTCAGAATGGACTTGACAGCAAAGTGTTTGATTTACATATATATAATGTATAGATATATTTATACTGATCTGAAAGTCCTTAGCACAATATCTTTTGCATAACAATTTTTCAACAAATATTTTATTGATGAATTATTGAATGATCAATCATGTAATGAATGAGGCAATAATATTGGACTGAATTATCCATATAATAGCTTCATTTCACTATATCACTTTGAACAAGTATACATTGAGTGGATAAATATAAAACTAATAATTAAAGCAAATGTTCAAAGATTAGACTGCATTGTGTGTTTATAGACCATAAAAGTCGTTGAAAACACTGGTGACAACATTTATTTAACCTTATTTTGCCTTTTTCATGAAGACAGTTATTTGTGTTTATAGTGATTTGCTAATGTAAGACTTCTAAAATCCTAGTATTGCTTTAAGAGGCTAAATGCACAATGCTTATTCAAAACCAATTTATTTGAAAAATATAAAATTCTGCATAAATACAAAACCATAATAGTAAAAGGAATACAATAAAAGAGTTGCTGTTTTTTGCCATTAAGTCAATTCCTACTCACAGCGGCCCTATACGACGGAGAAACTGCCCTTTATAGTTTTGTACACTGTAATCTTCACAGGAGCAGATCATCAGGTCTTTTCTCCTGTGGAGAGGCTGGTGAGTTTGGACCAACATCCTTTTTGTTAGCAGCCAAATGCTTAACCATTGCTCCACAAGCGTTCCCTGAACAAAAAAACAAAACAAAACAAAACAAAACCCATTCCTGTGGAGTCAATTCTGACCCATAGCAACCCTAGATTTGGTAAGTAGCCTTATCACTTAACCACTGTGCCACTAGGCCTCCAGCAAAAAAAAAGGGATATATATACAAATATAAATAGAAATGTACATATATATAAATATGTATATGGAGCCTCGGTGGTACAGTAGTTAAGAGCTCAGCTGCTAACCAAACAGAAGTTGGAATTCACCATCCACTCCTTGGAAACCCTATGGAGCAGTTCTACTCTGTCCTACAGGGTCGCTATGAGTCAGAATCACCTTGACGGCAGCAAGGTTGGGTTTGTTTTTGTTTATATATTTAATAAAAATATATTTGGCATATATATGGAATATATATGCATAAGGGATATATATATGCATAAGGGATACATACGTGTGTGTATATATATATACGTATATATACTTATTCTCAAATTCTAATATTGGGAAATCACAGATTTGAATCATGATTAATTCTATGAACTGGAATGATCTTTTATATTCATTTTTTGAAAATAAAAACAATTTGCAGTTGATTCTTCATCCATTGCAGTGGTAACACTGATGCCAAAGAGAAATGTTAAGATAAAATTTGTAGTAGGGCTAATGAAATTTAACAGTTAAATTTTCCTCAAACTCCATTTGTATCTCCTTACTCAGACTATCATACTTGCAATTTTACCCTGTCTAAAGAATTTTCATTTAATTTTAAGGTAGCTATCCCTGTAACTCCACTATAAAAGCAGCTATTTGCACTTCATAAGCAAAGAAATCCGTTTTCAGGATGTTGCTATATCATGACAGCAAGATTAGTTCAAAAATGAACAATTCAGACAATCAACCAGCTGTTACATATACAAAATGCCAAACATCTGGTTCTCTGGACTTCTTTTTCCTCACTGATTTGATTGCAACAGCAGGATTGATTGTGTTGTGCAAATATAGTCCCTGGGCTGCAAAATTAGGGAGTAAAAAATCTTGAAGGTATTGTAATTTTTTTTAAAATCCCAGATTCAGAGACTTTTGAGGCTATGGTGTCAGCGACTTGAACAGACTGCCTTCTATTGTGTTCATAGTTGACTCAGTAAGATGTTTACAGAAGAACTCTGGAAACTGCAAGATAATTTTAATCACCATCGTTATTAGCATTTCTTTCCCCAGTTACATTCAAAACATGCTTTTCCCAAGTCTAGAGAAATGAACTCAGCACAGCTCTGATTTTCATTACAATCCCAGTTCCGTATACAAACCAGTGATTGGCCTCAAGAGATGGCTGTTTAACAGACAAAAATTTGCGCGTTAGAGTGGATGGTATAAGATACTATCTTATTCTCTTACATGAATGTGAAATGTATTCTAAGGCCATCAAGTCAACTGAGTTGTGGTTATTCACATTTGAGATAATATGCTGTTGCCACCACCTGCTATGCATTGCTTACACAGCTCACCATGCCACTTGAGAAGTTGGAAGCCATTAAAAAGATAATTAGTATATTCATAACAAAAGTCAACAGACTGCAACTATCAACAGGAAGGCTGCAGTGGGATGATAGAGTGAAAAAACAGAAGACAGAGAGAAGAATAGGAAAATATCAGAGGAAAATGAGATGTGATTGGAGACGGACCTCATACCAAAATCTTCACTATGCTTCAGTGAAAATATCACACAAAAGTGTCCTATTTAAAAATGAGTCTACACAATCATTTTATCTACATAGTGAACCCTCAATGATTAAGCTTTTTGCGCAAGTTAGCACAGATCATGGAAGGGAATATATATTCCGCTAAAGCAGAAAAGCAAGAATAAAGACATAACCCACTGCCATTGAGTCCATTCCAACACCTAGTGACCCCATAGGGTTTCTAAGGCTGTAAATCTTTATGGAAGCAGACTGTCACATCTTTCTCCCGTGAAGCCTCTGGTGGTTTTGAACTGCTGACGTTAAATGTGGCCTTTAGTAGGTAGTATTTGTAGTTACAAATTCTACAGTTAAAAATTCTGCTAATCAAAGCGGAGATAAAAACTAAACTAAAAATGAAAGAAAGAGAGGGAAAGAACAAAAAAGTAAATTTAATTACAGGTGCCTGTTCAGTGCTTCCTATACTTCAGAATAAATTTCTTCTAGCTTTCCAGCTGTGAAGGCAGCCATTGTTCTCTGGGAAGCTAATTATACTAAGAAGTTTGCGTTCCTGGTGGGCTCTAATAAGCACAGTTCATTGCAGAACTTCACCAGTGTGTGTCAAAGACCCACAACTGTGTGGGGCTGATGCTAGGGGCATGCAGTACAAAGCTCAATAATACAGCTGTAGTAAACACAGGCACTATTACTAGGGCACTGTTGGAACAGTACAGAGGCCTCGGGAATAGGAAGTTATGGTTCCATTAATGTTGATCTGTAGGGGTCAAGGAGCTAATGAAGGGGCTAAAGGGCTAATGATCCTACCTATGATAAACACTATTTACCATGTAGTCTTGAGCAGACTTCTACGCTAGCAGGAATCACACGGAAAGGACTGTGTTAGCCATCTGCTCACTGTGTTAGTTGCCATTTTTTTCTGCTTGCTTAGTTACTCTTAACAGTAACCTAAATGACAATGAAAAGGCAAACAGTGTGCTAGGAGGGATTTATTAAAAAAACAATAAATTTGTGGTAACATATAAAGTTGCCTATAATTTTGCAATTAGAGCTTTATAAAACAATGCTCATTTAATTATCTTAATTTTTTAAGATATCACCTGTTGAGTTTATTTCTCAAAAATGTGATCCTTGAATCATCGATTAGGTCTCCATATGTCTTACTTTGAACATATCAAGACAATAATTTTAAAAAAAGATATTTAAATGAATTTTCCCCCACACCGCTGTCAGTTTGTCATACTGTTGGGGCTTGCATGTTGCTGTGATGCTGGAAGCTATGCCACCAGTATTCAAATACCAGCAGGGTCACCCATGGTGAACAGGTTTCAGCTGAGCTTCCAGACTAAGACAGTCTGGAAGTCTACTTCTGGCATCTACTTCTAAACAGAATTAGCCAGTGAAAAATCTTATGAATAGCAGCGGAACACTGTCTGATAGAGTGCCAGAAGATGAGCCCCTCAGGTTGGAAGGCACTCCAAATACAACTGAGGAAGAGCTGCCTCCTCAGAGTAGAGTCGACCTTAATAATTTGGATAGAGTCAAGCTTTGGGGACCTTCTTTTGCTGATGTGGTGTGACTCAAAATGAGAAGAAACAGCTGCAAAAATCCATCAATAATCAGAACACGGAATGTCAACAATGGGCTCAAGCATAACAATGATTGTGAAGATGGTGCAGGAGCCAGCAGTGTTTCATTCTGGTGTATGTAGGGTCGCTATGGGTCGAGATTGACTTGATGGCAACTAACAACAACAATTGAATTTTATTGTTAGAGACTTTCAACTCTTCAATAAAATACAAAACAACACTAGTTTACACACCCAGATCACCAGACTAGCAATTTTACTATAAGACACTAAACTTCTTGATTATATTGGGAACTTCCATTTCAGTTAACTTAGTTTTTTTTTAGGGAAAAAATTAGTATCAGTGAGTATTGAGGAAACAATGTTTATTTTTCTGGTGTCATAATAATGGAAACTTTAAAGAAGTATATCTGAATACTTAATTCTTTTCTTGTAATGACTCATGCTTCCTACATTCTTTCTTTCCTTCTCCTTCCCAATGATTGTCAAAAAAATCTATTTGCAGACAAATTTTCTCCCTTATAATGTAATATTTTAGAAAATAAGATGTTCTCTATACAGTCAGTCCTCCATATCCGTGGTCTTCACATCGAGGAATTCAACCAATTGCAGATGGAAAATATCAAAAAAAAAAAAGAAAAATGTTCCCTAAAGCAAAACTTGAATTTGCTGCACGCCAAGCACTACACTGAATCCATGTGAATGAAATGATGTGTAGGCATGCTTTGCTGCAGTCTCCCACCATTTCACAGATCCTCAGATCCTCAGTCTCTCTCCAGAACTCCTTGTCTGAGCATTGCTCACGTCGAGTCTTGTCATTATTCCCAAAACAGTACAGTATAACAGCTATTTACATACCATTTCCATTATATTAGGTATTATAAGTAATCTTGAGATGATTTAAAGCATACGGGAGGTTGTACATAGGTTATACGCAACTACACCATTTTATGTAAGGGACTTGAGCATCCACGATTTTAGTATCCACGGGGATCCTGGAGCCAATGTTCCAAGGATACTGAAAGACGAATGTATTACTCTAAGTAATGAAATTAAAACTACCCAAAACTTAATCATCAACATTACTTGTGTCAAAGTCCCTAAAACTCCTTTTAGAATAAGAAGTTCTACTACGCTTAGCTGTGGATATATAGAAGATGGCTACATTAGTTTCGCTGAAACATCCGTGCTCCATGGGAAGATTCTTTGAAATTTTCCACCGGCAATTCCACGAGCAAGCTTCATAATGACTTTATGGAAACAGCCTGGTTCTCAACACATCCCTGTTGCTTCAATTGAACATAGTTGGCCAGCTGTAACAAATAGCACAGCAGTTTTCTTTTCTGGTGTCCAATTCAAATTCATTTCATCTCACTCGGGAAGAAGCTGCGATTTAGTCTTAGGATTTATGGCATGAAAGCAGATGTACTATTCAAAGTCCACGGAATTGACAACAACAACTACAACACCACCCTCATTATGTTTATAGATTAAAACTAATTCTTTATGATATGAAAATATTTATCTTGAATGGAATATAGAAACAGAAACACTGTGGTACAAAAACACGAGCAAAGTTACTCTTTAAAGGAAATAAAAGCAACTTCTTAATAAAATAGGAAAAAAAACAAGCACATTTGTGTAAACCCCACCAACCAACGAATACATTTTGATACCCTGATTTTGAAATCCTATCAAAATCATGGTCTGTATACATACTTAAACTGCAGAAGACATCATGTAATAAAGGTGTGCCTCGCTTAACGTCCGCCATAAGTTCTGTGAAATAGGACAATACGTGATTTGTACATTGTGTGAACACCATATTGCATACAGGAGAGAAGCAAGCAGGATGGTTACTGGTCAGACCAGGACCCACACCGCTGCTGCTGCCACTCCGAGGGACTGCTCGACAACTTTGCCTCCCCTGCCGCTGGTCCTTCGTGATCACCATCTGGTCTCTGAGAGCCGCGCCTGGCCCCCACATGCCCTCGAGGGTGCGCACACACCTTTAGCAGATAGCCTCTGGACTGCGCAAGCTCCTTTCCCTTCATTCCACTCTGCCTGTCTTCCCTGTTTCCCCTAAAGGGCTTTGAACTCTTCTAGCCCGGCCTGCCCCAGCCTGGACCGGCTGCCACTGCGGGAGGAGCCTTGACCTCAGCAGGGGCATCACATGCAGGGCTCCCGGGACAAGTGGGGCAGCAGCCTCAGTGGGGCATCCCCCTCGGCAGCTACAGTGCCTGCCGTTAGCGCGGTGGGATAGGCAGCAGAGGCTAGGCGCTGGAACGATTTCCCCCTGCCACTCCAGGGCCAGGTGGACATAGGACCCGGAGAGCTGGTGAGAGATCAGCTCTCCCTACTTAGCAAAGTATGTGTCCTAAGTCCCGTTTTCCCATGGGATAACCTTATGGGACCACAGAGGTATATGCAATTGTACGTTGCTCGAGTGAACATTAGGGAAGCATACTTATACATAAATAAAATGAAGAATTACAATACAAAGCTTCAGGAGTATTTTCAGAAATAGATTAAACACATATCTTTCTACTTAATTGGTGGTTAGTAATATAGTAAATGGGAACCTTGGTGGTGCAGTGGTTAAGAGCTCCGCTGCTAACCAAAGGAGCGGCAGTTGGAATCCACCAGCCACTTCTTGGAAACCCAATATGGCAGTTCTACTCTGTCCTATACGGTAGCTATGAATCCGAATGTACTCCATGGCAAAGGGTTAATACAGTAAATGGAGCCCTGGTGGCGCAGTAGTTAAGAGCTCAGCTGCTAACCAAGAGGTCAACAGTTCAAATCCACCAGCCGCTCCTTGGAAACCTTATGGGGTAGTTCTGCTCTGTCCTATAGGGTCAGTACGAGTCTGAATCAACTCACAGGCAATGTTTTTTTTTTAAATATAGTAAATAAGGAGGCTTGGTAGAGCAGTGGTAAAATGCTCAGCTGGTAACTAAAAGGTCGGTGGTACCAGTCGCTCCATGGGAGAAAGAAGTGGCAGTCTGCTTCTGTAAGATTACAGCCTTAGAAACCCTATGGGGCCGCTCTACTCTGTCCTATACGGTTGCTACAAGCCAGAATCGACCTGAAAGCAACAGGTAATATAGTAATTATAGTCATGTAATTTGTGATGTATTGATACTCATCGTCTAGAAGTTTTATAAAACAAGTAAGCATATATTTAACTTAAAAAATTAGATTATTTCATGTTAAATGAGAAACTATTTTGTTCTGTAAGCCTTCATCTTAAGCGAGAATAGCAGCACAATTGGAAGAGTGTAGTCAACGTCACTGAACTGTGCATTAGAAATTTTTGAAATGGTGTATCTTTGGCTATGTGTATTTTCACCAAAAAAAAAAAAAAAAAGGTTGAGAAGTTAGAGGGTTGATATGTTGTGGGGTTGTTAACCAATGTCATAAAACAATATGTGTACTACTGTTTCATGAGAAACTATTTGTTCTGTAAGCCTTCACCTGAAGTACAATAAAAAAAAAAGGTAATAAAAAAAATTAGATTATTTCAGCTATTTAGGTTGCTTTTATATTTAACCAATTCAAAAGATGCAATGAATTTATTGGAAAGTGAACTGAACTGGGCATAAGATGATCTTAAGTTCTAACTAAAGATCTGCATCCTTCCAACGTGATTACCATGAATATGATAAACTCACTGCCGTCCAGTCTATTCCTACTCATAGCGACCCTATCTGACAGAGTCGAACCGCCCCACGCAGTTTCCAAGGCTGTAATCTTTACAGAAGCAGATTGTCACATTTTTCTTCCATATGAATATGATAGTTACCTTACTTACACAAACTGAATTAACATAGTCTTTGATAATAACAGAGATTTTATTAAAAAATTAACAAGACAAATTAATATTGAATTAGAAATATATTTTTAGAATTGAGAAGAAACACTAAAGAAAATATTTGACGACAAAGAGGTCAGATGTTCATAACACAGGGCTGAAACCCCTTGTTGATATACTGTTTTTGCAGATCTCATTTACTTTTGCTGGAAAATCCCGGCTAAACTCAAAGTTAAAGCTCGGCTGCAGAGAAATAACTACTCAAATCTTTGCCTAGGAGACTGCAAAGGGCATTTCTGTTTTTGCTCATCCCAAACAGTGGAATACTAGTTGCTGAAATCTGTGTCAGAGTGGTTGAATTTTGTGGTTTCTATTCTTGGAATCTTTGCTCTCTGTACTCAAACTATCACTGCCCCCCGAAAACCTAGAAAACTATTTCCTTGTTTAATGGCATGCAGGCTATCTTCACTGCTGCACACCAGCTAATCAAGAAATAAAAAAGAAACTTTTGTTCCTGCTAATCTGCTGATTTAGTTCAACAAACGTGTTATGAGGAAGAAGAAAAGAAAGAGGCAGGGGCAGAAGTGAAATGGAAGGAAAGAGTAAATAAGCAGATTTTTATTGTTGTTGTGTAATGTAAAACATCCCAGTGAAATCACTTAATATTTATGCTTATTTAACCTTAGGATATTGGCACATTTAAATACTAATCTGTTTATATTTACCATTGTTATTGTTATAGGCAGATTTTGAATGTAACCAACCTTGCAGTTGTTACCATCTTGCCAGCTAAGATTCAGTTTTAATACTTTATATTATGTAAGTTTATAAATATGGTTTATAATACTTATTCCTGAAATCAGTTTTTTCATCTGTAGAATGGAGGTAAATAGTAACTACTCCACAGTGTGAGGATTAAAAATGAAAATATTGTACTTAGCACAGAGGCTGGTCTATGGCAAGATATACTTCTTTTCCACATTTTTGCCTTATTTTAATAAATACGTGAATTTTTGAGTTTTCTAATTTTCATGGTCAGAGCTGTGAGAGATGCTATTATTATTTACAATACTCTTCTTCTGTGCAGAAAAAAATATAAAGACAACATGGGACAAAGTCACAGGGGTTAGGCATGTAGTATGAGCATGACATAATACTGTGTTATTGTAAATCACTGGGATCCCAGGGTTATTATCATTGCAGTCTAACATAGCTCATTCTGACTAGTCTAGGTAATTATGTTCTCTAATGACTTTTAGAACTTTGAAAAAAGTAAAATTACTACTATTAATATAGTACTTTGTACAATCTAACATTTATTGAGTGTCTATCATTTGCCAGCCACTGTTGTAAACACTTTACCTGTATTATCTCATTTACATCAACTGAAAAAAAGATTCCATTTTATACTAGCATCTAATTAGGGATGCTTTAGCTGAGAGTGAACTGAACAAGAATTTGTGGAAGAAATTATTTCTTTAGATTTTAATTCAAAGGGTATTTATTTTTAATATTACTTTCATTAGGAAATATTAATACTGGGAAGTTTTTGTATTTATATTTGGGTCTTTATTTTTTAGATTGAAATCGTTGTATAAGAATTTTACAAATTTATAGAACAAAACTATGAATTTTTCGTTTATATGAAGTTTATAATTTGGCAGAAAATAGAATAGAATTTTTTTAGTCTAGTCTGTAATACGGCCTTGAAATTCATTAATAACCTGTTCCAATCCATTCCAGAAACTAATGAAAGCTGATTCAAAATTGTCCTTATCACTGCTCCCAGAAGGAAAAAGAAACCAAAAAAAAAGACAGGAACACCCATTGGTAGTTATTGGAAAAATTAGAAAGTGGACAGACCATAAATCTTTGCATAACCTGACAGCCTCTTCGTCTGAGAAGCTCCTACATAGCTGGTTGTCCTTGAGTTTGGCCATTAAGACAATGGATTAGAAAAGAAAATCTAGGGAATATTGTATGTATTTATGGAGCGGTAGGTACTTTCTCTCCTCACACGTGTATACTGGCCCATCTTATAGAAAGATCATGAAGAAAATATTTTTGCCTTTTGTCTCATTTCCTTTCTATATTTCATAGAAGATGATAGAGCTTCAAGTTAATTAAGCCATGTATCATTAGAGGGTCACATAACTTCATTGAGAGGCAATGCACATCCATGGTCCACTCTGTGTTTGTCCTGCAACTGACAGGGAGATAGACTGGCCATCCCCGTTGTTGCATTCCTGATGACCATTCTTGTGAAACTGGACACCAATTTAAAGAGAAAGAAGTAAAAAGCAAAGGCTTTTCTTGCATTTCCTCCCATAGGCCAAACTCCACCTCGTTTTCTATCAGAAATTTTAATTGCAATGTTTATACTTGGTCCAGTATCCAATACAAAATATTTACCCATACTTCCCCCCGCCCCCATTTGACTAAGAAACATTTAGGTATCAATTTCACCAGCAAGAAATCCCAGATGGAATGTGGGCTTAGTAACGAATATGGGAATTCTCCAAGGTTTCCATTCTAGGTACCGTGGAGAAAATGTTACATTAAAGAGAAATAGGGATATCAAGAGATAAGATCCATTGGCAGTGAGTGGTGGAGTTAATGTAGATAAGGTCAATTTTTGGACCTACTTAAGTTTGATATTCTCTTGGTGCACTTATGAATTCATTCCGCAACTATCAGATATTAGATATTGGGCAAGTATGCAACATCACATTGTAAGACTCTGATGGAGAGTGAGATAGAGTCTAGCAAAAAGTAGACTTAAGATAAGCCGTTCACTTTCTACTCTTTTCCCTTAATATTTAAGAATATCCTTTCTCAGCCATGTTCCCAATGCTGAGTGGGTAAAAGTGGCAAAGAAAAGAAAACGAAAACGATGAATTCTTCATTTACATAGAGCTTCTATTCCGGTGAGGAGAGACAAATAATAAACAAACAAAAATGCAGTATTTAGTAGAGTTACAGAGAAAATATAATAGGATAAAAGGGTACAGGAGGTGAAGAATGGTATTTTATGTAGGGGTGCAAAGAGGGCCTTTGTGCTAAAGAGCATTCTGTGCAGAGTTTAGGAGAAAGTGAGTGAGTTATGTGGATATCTGGGGTAGAAACATTCCACGCAAAAGGGGCAGTAAGAACCAACAACTCAGATAAATATTCTTTTCGGTCAGTTATGAGTTTGAAACTTGGAAGAGTAAGAATCAACATGTAGATATAACATTAAGACACTCCAAAATGTATATTTTTATGTTCCGTTAATTGTTAATTAAGCAAACACTGTTCTTAGACTCTGTGAAAGTCACTCATTTGTATCTGAGAATAGAAAAATAAGTAAGACCAATTCCATGTTCTAGAGAGATTAACAGTTTTATAATGGGAGACAAACTCACAGAAAGATAATTCTATATAATACAGAGTATTAACATGATGCTGTTAGGTGCCATTGAGTCGGTTCTGACTCATAGCAACTCTATGTACAACAGAATGAAACCCTCCCCAGTGCAGCACCATCCAACATGATGATAGGTACATGCATAAAATTTTGGACATTGAGAGACAACTGACTGGGACAGGTATGTTCAGAGAAGGCTTCCTTGTCAAAGTCAAAGGATCAACAGGATTGAAGCTGATGGAGGCCAGGAGATGAAATACTACTTGCACATATCTATTCACAATTTTACTAGAGCATTAACTGTAAAACAAACAAAAATGGCATGAAGTGAAGCTTGAAGAAGAGATTGGGTAACCTTGTAGTCAGAAAATGTCTGTTACAGGTCAATAGGGAACTTCTAAGAAGTTTTAAGGAAGTTGTAACATGGTCTGCTTTGCATTAACCAATGAACACTGGCAACCAAATGGAGTATGACTCTTAAAGAACTAGATTGGAGTCAAACGAACTACTAACAAAGCTGTTGGAGGCACTCAGGTTAGAAATTATGAGGGCATTAAATAGTCTAATAGAGTTAGAAAGTAGAGGTAGAAAGGGGAATACTATTATCCGAAATAAAGAATATGTATTTTTTTTCAGCAATGCAAACAGTATGAAATAAATGTCTTAAAAAGTTCCAGGCACTGTATAAGCCAGTGAGTAAATACTGAGTCATAGAAGAGACAACTATCCTGCCTGTATGAAGATTTAAAAACAAACGGGACAAAGCAAAACAAAACCAGACTATTTTGTTCAAAACATGTTCCTTCAGTGTTTTTAACTCATATGTGATTGGTATATATCTGAACAATATCAGCATAATGCAAGGTCTTGTTGCTCTATACATGTTTTATTTTCCTCCACCATGTTAATGTTTAGAAGAGATCAAAGATAACCTCATAATTAAAAGGAAAACCTGAAGAATACAGCCAAAAATTCTACAGAAGTCCCTCCCCTTAATACAAGTAGTGAATAGTTTACTGGCTGATTTAGTCTAACAGAGAAGCTATAAAGTTATTTTCCTCAGTATTAAGAAAAATGATGAAGATGTCTACATTTAGAATTAAACTTTTAATTTTGATAAATTTGATCTGTACAGAAAAAAAAAAAAAAGCCTCCAAGTACTTATCTCAAAAGAGAAAATTGAAGCCACAAGGTTTAAGGTTGCCAAGTATCAACTGGCTGTGATTCTGAGTCCACATGCTAGTAGAGATTTAAACACGGTACAGTTTTTATTGTGTTTTGTTTTTTAGTGCCCTGATTACAAACTTCTATGTTTTGAACATTAGACAATTTGCAGGGTGTGATTTTGTTTTGACTAAAGGATTTTCAGGAACTAGCATACATGTTGTAACACAAATGCTTGCTTATAAAAATAAACTGTGAAAAAAGCTTTGAAGTAATGTAGAATTCAATAACAGGGATTAAGATGGAGAGGTTAGGAAAAGTTTTTTTAAGGACATGAAATTTAATACTAGGACTGAAATATCAGAAAGATTTAGGATCTTGCTATTTAATTAAGGAATATAAATATAAGAAGAAAGATTTAGACTAGATATCAGTATGAAAATCATTTAAATAAATGATTCATCACATTGAAATTATGGGAATAAAGTTACCTAAGAATATAAGGTATGTAATATGCAAAAAAACCCATTGCGAGTCGTTTCTGACTCATAGTGACCCTATAGTGACCCTATAGGGCAGAGTAGAACTGCTCCATAGGATTTCCAAGCAGCAGCTGGTGGATTCGAACTACACGTCTTTTGATTAGCAGTCCTATCTCTTAACCACTGCACCACCAGATCCCTGGTGGTGTACTGGTTAAGTGATACAGCTGCTAACCAAAAAATTGGCAGTTCAAATTCATCAGCTGCTCCTTGGAAACCCTGTGGGGCAGTTCTACTCTGTCCTCTAGGGTCGCTATGGGTTGGAATCGACTCAACAGCAAAGGGGTAAAATGCAAAGTAAGAAAGACAGAGGGCAAAGGCATAATACTGAAGGACCACAGCGCTGAAGAAGTATGTGGAGAAAAATGCAATTTTGAAAGAATCCTCGAAACAGGAAAAGAACAAAGAATCAGTGAAAGCACTAAAGCCAGACGTGTTTTTTTTTTTTTTTTTAATTCAGTACTAACAAATGTTGCTCACAGACTGACTGTTACGAAGACTGAAAAGTGTTTACTGTGTTCACAAATCCTAAGATCACTAGCAACACTAGAGATCATTTGAGCAGGATGGTAGAGTAGACCTACGTGATCTGCTGCGAAGCAGAAGGTTGGAGGTTTGAGTCTATCCAGAGGAACCTCAGAAAGGCCTGGCAATCTACTTCTGAAAAATTAGCCGTTGAAAAGTCTATGGAGCATACTTCTTCTCTGACCTCCATGGGGGTCTTCATGAGTCAGAATTGACTCAATGGCAACTGGTTCGAGTACCTGAGTGGTGCAAACGGTTGTAGGCTGGGTTGCTAACTGAAAAGTTGAAGGCTGGAGTCCACCCAAAGGTGCCTCAGAAGAAATTTCTGGGGTCTTATTTGGAAAATCAGCCATTGAAAATGCTATAGAGCACAGTTGTCTGACACACATGGGATCACCATAAGTCAGAACTGACTCAGTGACAACTGGACAGTGGTAGACTAGGATAGGTAGAAAGCACTGGTAGAAGAATTATGCCTTCACTGAAGCATTTGTAGCACTGATGTATTAGAATGAAGAACAGAAAAAAGACAGCTATAGGATGTGATGTTTAATACTGAGGTTTTCCAGTGTGGAAAACTGAGGGAGATCCCAGTGGATTTTCTCATTTTCTGAATGATGAGTAAGAGATGGGATTTGGCTTGAGGAAGTATCTCCCTTGTTGACTCTTTGCATAGCCTCTTCAAAATTCCCAAGAGACAATGTGGAGAAACAAGGGATATACGAAAAACAAATACCGGAATTGCTGAAGAACTTTAAGAACCCTGCAAATGTTACAAATAAAGACTTGGTTGTGGCTCCACTGTACATAATTGTATGACCTTTAACAATACATTTAATGGAATCAAGTAAGCTTTAAGCATTGGTATTTAAATTTATTTTTAATGTAACTTGTTTATTTTAAAATGCTATTTATTTAAACACAACATGGATTTTTTTCATAATGCTTATGACAAAGTTATAGGTATATTAAATACATTTATCTGTATAATTCTAAATATTAAACTACCTTCGTCTACCACAAAATCTGAATAGTAATTCTTAAAGTTAATTATGTCAAGTGCTATATCAAAGATGCTCTTGGGGTTTCGGTCTGGGCATTGCTATTTATCATTGCTTTTTGTCTCTTAATTTGGAGTAGCATATCTCACACTTCCCCTAAATAATAGAAACTCCAAAGTTCCTCAAGTTCTGTAACAATATATCCTTTGATAAACTATTTCAGTGCAGTAATTTAATTTATCATTTTTAAATAGGTATATTTTCTTACACTAATCTATACCCAGCAAGATATATTATCAAAATGTATTCTATGCGAAGTCTAAGAAAATAGAGATTTTTTTCTGCATAATAAAATAAGCAGTGCCTGAGGGCTGGAGCTTATTCTGCCATTGAATCAATATGCAACTTAAGGCAAGGCATTTTTCAGCTTTTGGTAAATTTCCTAATCCATAAAATGGAGTTGTAAGTCTGATTTGCCTTGGGGTACTTCTGAATAACCCCTAACAACATTGTTTATAAAATGATCTTAAATTACATGTTGGCTATCAAGTTGAAGGTGTTTAGAAGCTAAATTAACTAAAATCCTTAATAATCCATGACATAAACATTTTGTTCTTAGGAAAAAAATTTAATGGATGCTGTTTTTCTTTTTAGTGTTTTTATAATGTTATCAATTTATTGAGCTATTTAGAATTAATGACAAGATATTGGATCAAATATTTTAATATATTGTAGTACAAAATATTTAAATGCTTCCTACTCTCATTGGAGAACCATTTCTGTTTAGTCAACATGACTGAAAATAAAAAGAGTGATCTATTAAGGCCCGACTCAAGCAAAACCTAAAGAATCAGAAAAATAAAATTAAATAAAAAAACAACCCATGTGAGGCATTCAGACATAGAGCATTGTGGTTTAAAGATTTTTAAATGTAGTATGTATATATGATTTAAATGTAGAATGACAAATCCCTACGTGATTAGAAATGTTTCCAAACAAATATAAAAAAAGAAACAAGTTTCCAAATAAATTTTTTAAAAGTTTAAAATCTATCTGGTTCTTTCATGGTAAAATAGTTAGGTTTCAGAATAAGAAAATTTTAACTCTATTCAATTGTTTTGGGAATGAAAGGATTATTCATGAACAAGTTTTGTCCATTAATATGTATTTAGACACTTGTTAAGACCGTCTTATTTTGGTTTGGGATTTACTTGTTCCACAACCTAATGTTTGGATAACTAGTTATTTCAAAATATTAGAAAATTCACAAGTTTAGCATCAAAATTAAAACATACTTTAAACCAGGTATTGTTCTAGTTAGTTGCTGTTGAGTCAATTCCAACTCACGGCACCTCGTGTGAGCAGAATAGAACAGTGCTCCAGAGGATTTTCAAGGCTCTCCACTTTCAGAAGCAGACCACCAGGTCTGTCCTCCAAGGCTGCTGGGTGGTTTCAAACCAACAACCTATTGGCTAGTAGTCGAGCCCTTAATATTTAGAGAAATAAAATTCAATCTTATAAATTCTTATAAATATAGTCACGTAACTACCACCACAATCAATACACAGAATAATTCCTTCTCCCCAGAAAGTTCTCTCAGGGCCCCTGTAGGCATTTCTCTTGGCACTCAGCTCCTAAAAACCACTGATTTGTTCCTTCCTGTAATTTTTCCTTTTCTAGAATTTTACAGAAATGAAACCATAAAGTATGTAGCCATTTCAGACAAGCTTTTTTTTTTGACCCTTCTCCCACTCAGCACACTACATTTAAGATTCGTTCATGTTCTATGTATTGGCATGTACATTGTATTTTATTGTATGCATGTTTTATTGCATGTATTAGCAGTGCATTTTCACTAAGGATGATATATTTGAGACTCATCCATGTTGTTGCATTTATTTGCAGTGCACTGTGTTTTATTCTGAGTCGTATTTCATTGTATGGATGAACCACAGTTCGTTTATCCATTGACAAGTTGATGGACGTTTGGATTGTTGCCAGTTTTTGGCAGTGTTGTAGAGAAAAACTTGAACACTGTTTCAAGTTAAAACAAAGAGGTTTATTAAGGGTTTAAAACAATTGCAATTGGGGAACTACACAGCCGATTGAAAATGGAAGCAGGTAGTCCCTGGGGCAGTTTCGTTACAGAAGTATGCTTATGGGGTAAAAAGAGGAACCAAACCATAGGCAGGGCAATTACAGGAAAATCAATAAATATTGTAATAATCACACTCTGATTGGTTACTGACTGTTAATAGTAGAGTTAGTGACTACAAATAGTTTCACAGGATGTTTACATCATGGTCACAAGATGCTTACATGTATTTTCTTTGTCTTGCAGGAGTATCTTGCCGGCAACAGCACCCAGACAGCACTCTTCAAGAGTATGTATAGTGTGAGGGATGCAAATGGTCACTTGATTAAGACCCTCTTGGGGCATATGGTTTCACATCCTGGTTTTGACCACTAAGGAAAAACATATTTTTCTGGAAAAGCATAGGTGTTAGTCTAGAAATCCAGATTAAAACTAGACAGCATGGTCAGCATATTATGCCTCTGTCTCACTGACTGCATTGAAAGTTGTCTTTTCCTAAGACACCAGCTATGAATAAAATTGCTATAAACATTTGTGTCTAAGATTTTGTGTGAATGTATGTTTTCATCTCTCCTGTATAAGTAACCAGTACTGGGAATACTGAATCACATGGTAAGAGCATGTTTTACTTCAAAATATACTGCCAAACTATTTTAAAAATGGCTGATATATTTTACATTCCTACAAGTTGAACATGAGAGTTATTGTTGCTCCTTATCCTTGACGGCACTTGATATTGTCAGGTTTATGTTTGTTAGTTATGCCATTCAAGCAGGTGTGGCAAGGAGTCTTACTGTGGTTTTAATTTGCATTTTCTGATACCTAATGATGTTGATCAAATTTTCATGTGTATATCATGTTTGGTGAAACATCTTTTTAATTATTTAGCCTATTACTTATTGAGTTGCTTGTTCTCTTATTAAGTTTTGAGATTTACAAACATTTTCTCCCCATCTGCATCTTTGATTTTCATTTATTAACAGTCTTTTTTAGACCAAGAGTTTTTAATTTTTATTAAGTCTAATTTATTAATTTTTCATGAAACTTTTTAAATGTGCCTTGTCAAAGCAAAGCAATCTTTGCTTAATGTAAGTCTTCGAATCAAGTTCTTTAGCCAGGTAATAATGTGAGTCTGTCAATTTTGTTTCTCTTTTTAAAAATTGTATTGGCTCTTTTATTTAATTTTCTGTATATATTTTAGAATCAAATTGTTGCTTTCTAAGAAAATACTGCTGGATTTTTTAATTGGAATTATAAAGGACCTACAAATTAATTTTGGGAGAATTGAGACATAAAGACATAAACAATATTGCAATTGTTTTTAATGATAGCCCTGGTGGTGCAATGGTTAAGAACTTGGCTGCTAACGAAAAGGTTGGCAGTTTGAATCCATCAGCCGCTCCTTGAACAACCCTATGGGGCAGTTCATAGGGTTGCTATGAGTTGGAATCGGCTTGACGACAAAGTTTTTTGTTTTTTGTTTTTTAATTTCTGTTATAATATCTTCCCTGTTGTTGTTAGTTTCCATCAGTCAACTGCTACTCATAAAGACCCCATGTTTTACAAGACAGAGCCGCTGCATAGAACTGTTTTGTCTGTAATTGTTAAGGAAGTAGATTGTCAGTCCTTTTCTTCCCTAGTACTGCTGGGTGGGATTGAACCATCTTTAGGTTAGCAGTGGAGCACAAACTATGTGTGCCACCTAGGGATCTAATAGTTGCCCTAGAGTAAGCAATATATATATATATATGTATTTGTTGTTGTTAAGTGTCGTACAACAGAACAAAATGAAACGCTTCCCAGTCCTGTACCATCTTCAAAATCGTATTATGCCTAAGCCCTTTCTTTTCATTGGTGTAGTTTAAGTGAAAGTTTACATTTGAAGTTAGTCTGTCATACAAAAATTTGTACATACATTGTTATGTGACCCTAATTGCTCTCCCTATACTGTGACAGCACACTCCTCCTTTCCACCCCTGAATTCCCATGTCCATTGAACCAGCTCCTAACCCCCTCTGCCTTCTCATCTCACCTCCGGACAGAAGCTGCCCATTTAGTCTCATGTATCAACTTAAGCTAAGAAACACACTCTTCAAGAGTATCATTTTATGTCACACAGTCCAGTCCAATCTGTCTGAGGAGTTGGGCTCAGGAATTGTTTTAGTTCTGGGTTGACAGAGATACCGGGCGCCATGCTTTCTGGGGCTTCTCCAGTCTCAGTCGTCTCAGTCAGACCATTAAGTCTGGTCTTTTTACTAGAATTTGAGTTCTCCGCCCCGTCTTTCTTCTGCTCCATCAGGGGCTCTCTGTGTTCCCCGTCAGGGTGGTCATTGGTGGTAGCCGGGCACCATCTAGTTCTTCTGGTCTCAGGCTGATGAAGTCTCTGGTTTATGGGGCCCTTTCTGTCTCTTGGGCTAATACTTTCCTTGTGTCTTTGGTGTTCTTTATTCTCCTTTACTCCAGGTGGTTGGGACCAATTGATGCATCTTTGATGGCCACTTACAAGCTTTTAAGACCCCATACACCACTCTCCAAAGTAGGATGCAGAACATTTTCTTAATAAACATTGTTATGCCAATTGACCTAATGTCCCTTGAAAGCATAGTCCCCAGACACCCACCCCTGCTACTCTGTCCCTCAAAGTGTTTGATTGTATTTAGAAAACTTCTTAGCTTTGGTTTAGTCCAATTGTGCTGACTTTCCAGAGTAGTGTGTGCTGTCCTTCCCTTCATCTAAAATAATTCTTGTCTACCATCTAGTTAGTTAATAACCCTCCTCCTCCCTCCTCACCCTTGTAACCATCAAAGAATGTTTTCTTCTGTGTTTAAACCTTTTCTGGAGTTCTTATAATAGTGGTCCTATACAATATTTGTCCTCCTGTGACTGACTAAATTCACTCAGCATAATGTCCCCCAAATTCCTCCAGGTTATAAGATGTTTCATGGATTCATCATTGTTCTTTATCATTACATAGTATTCCATTGTGTGAATATACCATAATTTGTTTATCCATTTGTCCATTGTTGGGTATCTAGGTTGTTTCCATCTTTTTGCTATCATGAACGGTGATGCAATGAACATGGGTGTATGCATATATCTATTCGTGTGACGACTCTTATTTCTCCAGGATATATTCCAAGGAGCGGGATTGCTGGATAGTATGGTACTTCCATTTCTAGCTTTTTAAGGAAGTGCCAAATTGATTTCCAAAGTGGTTGTACCATTTTACATTGCCACCAACAGTGTTTAAGTGTTCCAGTCCCTCCACAACCTCTCCAACATTTATTATTTTGTGTTTTTTGGATTAATGCTAGCCTTGTTGGGGTGAGATGGTATCCTGTTGTAGTTTTGATTTGCATTTCTCTAATGGCTAATGATCGTGAGCATTTCTTGATGTGTCTGTTAGCTGCCTGAATGTCTTCTTTGGCAAAGTGCCGGTTCATATCCTTTGCCCATTTTTTAATTGAGTTATTTGTCTTTTTGTTGTTGACGTTTTGCAGTTATCTTGTAGATTTTAGAGATTAGACGCTGATCGGATTTGTCATAGCCAAAAATTTTGTTCCCAGTCTGTAGGTTGACTTTTTACTCTTTTGGTGAAGTCTTTTGATGAGCGTAAGTGTTTGATTTTTAGAAGCTCCCGGTTATCTAGTCTCTCTTCTGGAGCTTGTGCATTGTTGCTTGTGGTTCGTATTCCGTTTATGCCAGGTATTAGGGTTCCAAGCATTGTCCCTATTTTTTCTTCCATGATTTTTATCGTTTTCGATTTTATATTTAGGTCTTTGATCCATTTTGAGTTAGTTTTTGTGCATGGTGTGAGGTATGGGTCTTGTTTCAGTTTTTTACAGATGGATATCCAGTTATGTCAGCACCATTTGTTAAAGAGACTGTCTTTTCCCCATTTAAAGGATTTTGGGCCTTTGTCAAATATCAGCTGCTCATAGGTGGATGAATTTATGTCTGGATTCTCAATTCTCAATTTGTTGTACCAGCACCTGGTGCTTGAGGCCTTTTTTTGCAGCCACTGTGTCAGTCCATCGCATTGAGGATCTTCCTTTTTCTTGCTGACCTTCTACTTTAGCAAGCATGATGTCCTTCTCCAGAGACTAGTCCCTCCTGGCAACATTTCCTAAGTACATGAGACAAATTCTTGCCATTCACACTTCCAAGGAGCACTCTGGCTGTATTTCTTCCAAAGAAGACTTGTTTGTTCTGAGAGTCCTTGGTATGGTCAATATTCTTCACCAACAACATAATTCAAAAGCACCAATTCTTCGGTCTTCCTTATTCATCGTCCAGCTTTCAGATGCATGTGAGGCGATTGAAAAATATCATGGCTTGGGTCAGACTCACCTTAGTTCTCAAAGTGACATCTTGGCTTTTCAAAACTTTAAAGAGGTCTTTTGCAACAGATTTGCCCAGCGCAATTTCTTGACTGCTTCTTCCATTGGTGTTGATCATGGCTCCAAATAAAACAAAACTCTTGACAGCTTCAATCTTTTCTCCACTCATCATGATACTGCATACTGGTCAAGTTGTGAGGATTTTTGTTTTCTTTATGTTGAGGTGTAATCCATACAGTAAGTGCTTCATGTCCTCTTAGCTTTCAGCAAGCAAGGTTTTATCATCTGTGTATCACAGGTTCTTAATGAGTCTTCCAACAATCCTGTTGCTGAATTCTTCTTCATATAGCTCAGCATCTCAGATTATTTGCTCAGCATACAGATTGAATAAGTGTGGTGATAAGATACAACCCTAATGCACACCTTTCTTAATTTTAAACAATGCAGTGTTCCCTTGCTTTGTTCAAATGATTGCCACTTGGTCTATGTGCACAATTCCCCATGAGCACAATTAAGTGTTCTGGAATTTCCATTCTTTGCAATGTTATTCATAACTGGTATGATCTACAGTCAAATGCTTTTGCATAGTCAATAAAACACAGTTAAACACGTTTCTAGTAATCTCTGCTTTCAACCAAGATCCATCTGACATAAGCAATGACATCCCTCCTTCCATATCCTTTTCTGAATCTGGTTTGAATTTCTGGCACTTTCCTGTCAATGTACTGCTGCAAACACTTTGGAACAATCTTCAGGAAAATTTTACTTATGTGTGATATTAATGATATTGTTGGATAATTTCTGCACTCTGTTGGATCACCATTCTTTGGAACGGACACATATGTAGATCTCTTCCAGTCAGTTCGAAATGTAGCTGTCTTCCAAATTTCTTTTTTTTGGGGGGGAATATTTTTTTTTTTAATTGTATTTCAGGTGAAGGCTTACAGAACAAATAAGTTCTCATGAAACAGTAGTACACATATTGTTTTATGACATGGGTTAACAATCCCACAACATGTCAACCCTCTCCCTTCTCAACCTTTTTTTTTTTTTTTTGGTGAAAATATACATAGCCAAAGATACACCATTTTAAAAATTTCTACATGCACAGTTCAGTGACATTGATTACGTTCTTCCAGTTGTGCTGCTATTGTCACTTTAGATGAAGGTTTACAGAACAAAATAGTTTCTCATTAAACAGTTACTACACATGTTGCCCTATGACAATGGTT
>NW_004444031.1:5870990-5888319 GCF_000243295.1 Trichechus manatus latirostris
TCATTTAACAGTTAGTACACATGTTGCCCTATGACAATGGCTAACAACCTCACAACACATCAACACTATCCTTACTCAAACCTGGGTTCCCTATCATCAGCTTTCCTGTCCACTTCTGCCTTCTGGACCTTGTCCCTGGACTGCTGTGCCTCATTAGTCCCATTTGGTTTTATGCGGCTGTCCACTCCCCAGCTGAACAGTGAACCTCAGAAATGACTTCACCACTGAGCTAAAAGGGTGTCTGGGAGCCATACTCTTGGGGTTTCTCCAGTCTCCTTTAGGCCAGTAAATCTGATCTTTTTTTTTTTGTGAGTTAGAATTTTATTCTACATCCTTCTCCAGCTCTGTCCAGAACCCTCTGTTGTGATCCTGGTCAGAGTCTTCCAAATTTCTTGACACAGACAAGAGAACACCTCCAGTGCTGCATCCATTTGTTGAAACATCTCAATGGGTATTCCATCAGCTCCTGGAGCCTTGTTTTTCACCAATGCTTCCAGACAAGCTTGAACTTTGCCCTTTAACATCATCTGTTCTTGATCATATGCTACGTCCTGCAATGGTTGAACGTTGACCAATTCTTTTTGGTATAGTGACTCAGTGTATTCCTTCAATCTGCTTTTATGCTTCCTGCATCATTCAGTATTTCGCATTTAAGCCTCAATTTGCAATTTTTGAAGGATTCTGTTTTGCCCATAGAATCCTTCAAAATAGCATCTCGAGGCTTGAATTTTTTCTTCAGTTCTTTCAGGTTGGGAAATGCTGAGTGTGTTCTTCCCTTCTGGGTTTCTAACTCCAGGTCTTTACAAACTTCATTATAATAACTTACTTTGTCTTCTCAAACTTCCCTTTGAATATCCTGTTCAGCTCTTTTACTTCATCATTTCTTCCATTTGCTTTAGCTGCTGTACATTCAAGAGCAAGTTTCAGATTCTCTTCTGACATTCATTTTGGTCTTTTCTTTCTTTTCTGTCTTTTTAATGACCTTTTGCTTTCTTCATGTTTGATGTCCTTGATGTCATCCCACAACTTGTCTGGTCTTTGGCCATTAGTGTTCAGTGCAACAAATCTATTATTGAGATGGTCTCCAAATTCATGTGGGATATACTGAAGATCGTATTTTGGTTCTCATGAACTTACTCTAATTTTCTTCAGCTTCAATTTGAACCTGTATATGAGAAATTGATACTCTGTTTTGCAGTAGGCCCCTGGCCTTGTTCTGACTGATGATATTGAAATTTCCATCATCTCTTTCCATAAGTGCAGTAGATTTGATTTCTGTGTTTTCCATCCAGTAAGTTACCTGTGTACAGTTGCCATTTATGTTGTTGAAAAAAGGTATTTTCAATGAAGAAGTCATCAGTCTTGCAAAATCCTACCATGCAACGTCCAGCATTGTTTCTATCACCAAGGCCATGTTTTCCAACTACCGATCCTTCTTCTTTGTTTCCAACTTTTGCATTCCAAACATCAGTAATTATCAATGCATCTTGATTGCATATGGATATTATGCTATCACTGACATCGTTGTACTTCATTATAGATCTTGAAATGGTTTTTTTGAAGATGAATATGATGCCTTTCTTCTTCAATTTTTCTGATTCAAAATGGTTAATACTAGTCCATTTCAACTTACTAATGCCTAGGATATTGATCTTTATGAATTCCATTTCATTTTTGGCTACTTCAGTTCTAGATTTATACTTTGTCCATTCCACGTTCCAATTATTAATGGATATTTGCAGCTGTTTTTTCTTATTTTGAGTTGTACCACATCAGCCAGTGAAGATCCCGAAAGCTTGACTCCATCCGTATCATTAAGGTCATCTTTACTTTGAAGAGGCAGCTCTTCCCTGTTGTATTTTGAGTGCCTTCAGACCTGAGTGGCTCATCTTCCGGCACTGTATCAGATAATGTTCCACTGCTATTCATAAGACTTTCCCTGGTCAATTTTTTTCAGAAATAGATTGACAAACCCTTCTTCCTAGTCTGTCTTAGTCTGGAAGCTGTGCTGATACCTGTCCACCATGGGTGACCCTGCTGGTATTTGAACTACTGGTGGCAAAGCTTCCAGTATCAAAGCAACACACAAGCCACTGACGGATGGTGGATATACCTACATATATATACATATATATGTATGTATATGTATATATATATGTATATTATATATGTATATCTATATATATACACATATATATAAAACCAAAAACCAAACTCGTTGTTGTCGAGTCGATTTCGACTCTAGTGATCCTATAGGACAGAGTAGAACTGTCCCATAGGGTTTCCACGGAGCAGCTGGTGGATTCAAACTGCCAACCTTTTGGTTAGTGGCCAAGCTCTTAACCACTTTACGGCTAGGACTCCATACACACACATACACACACATATATTTATATATGTATATATATAAATGTGTGTATATATATATATATATATATATATAATCTTAGTTATCTGGTGCTGCTATAACAGAAATACCAGAAGTGGATGGCTTTAACTAACAGAAATTTATTCTCTCACTGTCTAGGAGGCTAGAAGTCTCAATTCAGGGTGCCAACTCCAGGGGAAGGCTTTCTCTTTCTGTTGATTCTGGAGGAAGGTCCTTGTCATCAGTCTTCCTGTGGTCTAGGAGCTTCTCAGCACAGGGAACCTAGGTGCAAAGGATGTGCCCCACTCCAGGCACTCTTTTCTTGGTGGTATGAGGTCCTTCTCCTCTCTGCTTTTGTCTCTCTTTTATATCTCAAGAGATTGACTCAAGATACAACCTAATCCTATAGACTGAGTCTTGCCTCATTAACATAACTGCCCCTAATCCTGCCCCATTAACATCAGAGAGGTTAGGATTTACAACACACAGCTAATTGCATCAGATCACAAAATGGAGGACAAACACACAACACTGGGAACCATGGCCTAGCCAAGTTGACACACATTTTTCTCTCCTTTGAAGCCTCATGGGGCAGTTCTACTCTGTCCTATAGGTTCGCTATGAGTCAGAATCATGGCATTGGGTTGGGTTTGGTTTTATACATAAATATATATCACATATATAACATATACATAAATATATATCACATATATGTTATATTTATATTATATATGTACGTATGTGTATGTATATATATACATATGTATGTATATATTTACCTCACCACAATCTATTTTCTAATAATATTATAACACTTCTAATATGGTATGACAATATCGTAATATTACATTTACAAATCATCCCATTCTTTGTGCTCTTTGTCACACATTTTAAAGTCATGTAAATTATAAAGCCCACAATACATTCTAATTATTTTTACTTTAATCAGTAAATTATCTTCTAGGCAGTGGCATCACTATGAGTGTGCAGACCACATCCCCTGACACTGTCAGAGGCAGTGACACCAAAATAACCCCAGGGTCCATGGTGGTGGCTGCAGCAGTAGCTTTGGTGGCATTGGATGAGGTGGGAGGGCCAGTGCTATCTGTGGAGGGGCTGCCAAAGCAGTGGTGTCACTAGAGTTGGTGTCACCCAGTGCAGTAATTTCTCAATCCCCTGCACTCCCCCACCCACCTGTCAGGGTACAGGCAGCCAGGCTGTTGTGCCTGCCATTGGCCTTAGCCAAGGGAAGAGGGGAGGAGCTACAGGGAGCCACAAGGGGTGGGGCTGGGAGAGGAGGGCTGTGCAGTATGGCACTGGGACCTGTACCGGGATGCAGCATTCCGGCCCTCTGCCCTCTAGTGGTGGTTCCTCACCTTGTCCCGCCCACCCAGGGCGGAGGATGTGGAGGGGAAGGGGAAGGCCGTAAGTTACCACACTGGGTAACTTAAAAATAAAGAAAACAACCTTTTGTATTTACATCTATGTGTATCATTTCTCGCGTTCTTTTGTGTTGATCCAAGTTCTTAAGTGGTATCATTTTTTTTCTGCCTGAAGAAGCTCTTTTAATATTTCTAATACCACAGGACTACTGGCAAGCAAATCAAAGTTCTTATTTGTTTGAATAAATCTTTACTTTGTCCTCTTGTTTTTAAATTAATAGTCTTTGTTTTTTGTGACAGTTTTACATATACAGAAAAACAGGGCAGATGGTAAAAATCACCATGTAACTACCACCCCCCCCCCCAAAAAAAATCTGTTAACATCTTGCTTTAGTGTGGTACATTTGTTATAATTAATCAATGGATACTGATGCATTATTATTAACTGAAGTGCATAGTTTACATTAAGATTCACTCTGTGTGTTATATAATGCAATGGGCTTTGACAAATGCTTAATGTCACATGTGTTAAAGGGCAACTATCAGTAATAGTTTTATCCTATCAGTCTAGCCCACATTTGGCCTTTAGCAATTTAAATTAAAATTAACAAAAGTTTAGCTAATTCCTACTTACTCACTTGAATGGTAGCCCTCTCTTCCTCCTTGTTTTACCACTGGTGTGACAGGCCATGTATCCTATCATTCCTGGTGAGGAGGTGTCATGGATTGACTTGTGTCCCCAAAAAATAAGTGTATCAATTTGGCTAAGCCATGATTCCCACTATTGTGTGATTTTTCACCATTTTGTCATCTGATGTGATTTTCTTATGTGTTGTAAATCCTACCTCTATGATGTAAATCAGATGCAGTAGGCGGCAGTTATGTTAATGAGTCAGGACTCAATCTACAAGATCGGATTATGTCTTGAGCCAATCTCTTTTGAGGTATAAAAGAGAAAAGCCAGCAGAGAGACAGGGGGACTTCATAACACCAAGAAAGCAGTGCCGGGAGCAGAGCATGTCTTTGGATCCGGGATTCTTGCATGGAGAAGCTCCTAGTCCAGGGGAAGATTGATGACAAGGACCTTCCTCCAAAGCCAACAGAGAAAGCCTTCCCCAAAGCTGACGCCCTGAATTTGGTCTTTTAGCCCCCTAGACTGTGAGAGAATGAACTTCTGTTTGTTAAAGCCATCCATTTGTGGTATTTCTGTTACAGCAGCACTAGATAACTAAGACAGGAGACTTTAAACAAAAACTAAACCCATTGCTGTTGTCAATTCCAACTCATGGTGAGCCCATGAGTTACAGAGTAGAACTCCTCCGCAACTGTAGTCTTTACAGAAGCAGATCTCCAGGCCTTTCTTTTATGGCACCACTGGGTGGGTTCAAACCTCCAACCTGTAAGTTAGTAGTCCAGTGAAATCATTTGTGCCACCCACAAACCTTGAGGAGGGATTAGGTGTCTTCATTTGATTTCAGGTTACATAATTGTCCTCTTATTAATTAAAACTTATTTGTAGCATCCTTTGAATATTCTAAGTGCCCAGTCATAGCCTGTAAAACCACTGGTATTTTTTTTCTTCCTTTCCAGTAATTGATCTTACATTTTTCTTGTCTTTACTGGGTTAGTTTTCATTTCTGGTAACAGATAGTTGGTATCTTTGACTTGACCTCCTCTTAAAAGAGAAGATTTCAAAATTACTCCATTAAGTCTGATGAATTTATGCATTTATACATACGCTTATTTGTATGTCTTTTATTAGATCAAGGAAGTTCCTCTCTATTCCTGATTTGCTAAGAATTTTCACATTCTTTCTGTACCTAGTGTGATAATTATATGTTTTTTTAAAATTTTCACATTATATATTTTATCATGCTCAATTACATTAGTATATTTTCAAATGTTAAATACATTTGTTATTCCTTGGATAAACTCAACTTCATCATGGTGCCTTCTCTTTTACTTATTTATTTAATTTTTGGTTGGATTTAAATAGCTAATATTTGCTTAGGATTGTTGTATCTGTTCTTCATTGGTAATAATGCCTATAGTGTTCCTTTCTTATATTTTTCCTGTCAGGTTTTGCTTTGATCTAAAATTTAAAATACATAAAATATTGTTCCTGTCAGGTTTTGCTTTGATTTAAGATTTAAAATGTATAAAATATTGTAATCCTCAGAATGAAACCCCTCAATGTTGACTTAAGATGTAGAAATTCACAAAAACAAAAACGAAGTAAAAGCTATGGATCCTGTTATGCATAAAATATAACATGAGGCTTATAACATATAGAGAAGTAAAATATACAACAATTAGAGCACAGAGCATGCGAGGGGTATTAGAGGAACTGCTGTGTTTTATGGTTTGTATGTTTTTAACGAAACAATATAATATTATTGTCATTTCTCTTGGGTAAATGAAACTGTTGCTCATTGGTTATATTCTCTATGTGTTACCTGTTACTATTATTATTATTTTTATTTCTTATTTTCTCATAATTTGTAGCGTACCAGTATACTTGATCCTATTCTGTGTCTTTAAGAGTTCGTGTTCTGGGTTTGACAAAAGCCTTTGGTGCATTGACCTGTCAACTGTTGCTAGAGGGCAGCCGACAGAAGCCAGAAACAGCAGGACATTCTTTGCTCTCACTTTCCACTAGTGCCTCCCATTCATAGAACAACCAAGAAGGCAGCTGGCAAGAGAGCTTTGGAAATATAGTTTTGAGATACCAGCCTCCCTAAGGCAAAACAGATCATAGAGGAACATAAATGAATCCTGAGAGAAAGCAGCCAAATAGCTGGAGTTGTTACTGGCCTGGGCCAGCTGAGTGAGGAATGATCCATTTACTTACTCCCTCAATGGGTTTTGCTCAATGTCTAGTGAATGGCTGCCAAATGACACTTTGTTTTATTGTGCTGTCACCCAAGCTGTTTTCTGTTTAAAATTTCCATTTTTGGAAGAGGTTCCGATGAGGAAACTATTGTTCTAATATCTAGCAGTTATATGGATGGCTGTCAACTGTGTCTTACCTCACTTCCAAGCTCAGTTAGCAAGGCTTGCGTAGAAGAGTAGAGGTCATAGCCATCAAATTCTACTTTATTCCCAGTTGGTTTCTTGCCAGCTGAGTGAGATCATCATAGCCATATCTCATGGATGCAGACAATGTTAATTTATTTTAGCTAATAACATGTTAAATACAAATTCATATGCAGTGTATAATTATATTTTAATTATTTACAAGTATATATAATAAACATATATGACATCCCTATATGCCATTAGGACATAAATTTTACTCAAGACTTAACGAAATAAATTGATCTATTTTTGAGAGAAGAAGCAAACCATTTTTGATATAACCACATTTGTTGGAAGCTGTAAATATATTTATCCCTTCCTTTATTTTCCTAATTAAAATAAACTGTACTTGTAATTTCAAAAGCTGATCTCAAGGTTTAGTGTAGGAAACATTGGCCTGTACTATTTATAAGAATCCCAGAGAATAAGAGTGAAATGAAATCAAGGACAGAAAAGTGCAGGGAATAGCCCTAGCTCATTTACAGGCTGCAGCACATTCAATGAATCTATATAATTTTTCCTGCAGAAAAATGGTCATCAAAGTTTAGGATTTAGAGGTTGAAAAACTGACCTGGCAATTTCACATCCTGAATCTGAAGTAATATCTATGTAATAGTAATCTGAGCAGGTGTTACATCTGACAAATATTGCAAGTACATGCCACAAGGAAGAATATTTCAACCCTGTGTTCAACAGATCCTTGGAGCTACAAAATTACTTGCTTTGAAAAACATTCTTACTGCAACTACCTTCTTGTGGTTATAGAAATCAACATGTACCAGATTCTATTCTAAAACTTTTGTATAACTTTAGTAAGGTAAACCTATACAATTCGTGACCATTTAGTGGCATTGTGAGGAAATAATAATTATCTTTATTTTATAAATCAATAAAGTAAGATTTACAAAGATTATTTAGCTTTATTTGGTTCCATAATTCACATGTAGCCGATCTGGATTTCATTATAGATTCTGTAGAAAATCGGGAAAAATGCCAGAATTAGCTACTAAGAAAAAAAAGTTATCTAAAATTGAGCTGATTTTCATTTTGTATTATTTAGATTAAGCATATCTTAAAATAAAAATGATTACCAGGCATACAGAAAGAGGATAGACTACATCAACTTAGGACTCTTTCTGCCATTTTCTGAGCTTTTGTCCTTGAGACATTTTGATTTGAAAACTGATAATAGTAAAACTGCCCTGCTTGCCTCAGAGGGTGGTTTTGAAGATAAAATGTAATACTATATGGGGAAACACAAAAAAAACTTTAGTTACTTTAAAATAAATTTATTGCTTTTATTGGTATTTTAGGTGTTAGCACATACACACAATTTTTTTCTTTATTTGTTTCTCTAAGGAGTTTACAGACAAAATTTCTCCTTGGAAAATGATATTTTTTTCTTTTCCCCCAAATAATTTGAAATAATCCAATTGAAAGAAAATATTTCTCTTATGCTTGGGTTTGTTATTAAGGCAAAGGCTATATCTTGGTTTCCACAAAACAGACACATACTGAATAAATGTAATAACCATTAATGTAATGATGAGTGGCACTATTCATTACTTAAACACCTTAACCAAAAAACCAAACCTGTTGCCATCGAGTTGATTCGGACTCATAGCAACCCTACAGGACAGAGTAGAACTGCCCCATAGAGTTTCCAAGTAGCCCCTGGTGGATTCGAACTGCCGATCTTTTAGTTAGCAGCCGTAGTACTTAACCACTACATCACCAGTATGTTAAGTTTGTCTGTTTAATAACATTGTTAGAGTAAATTAGATTATTGTGGTTTACGTTTCTGAATATGACTTTGCTGCTGGGCATTTTTATATATATATATACATACTATATATATATATTTGTTTTTAACTTGGTAGATTTTTAATTATTTTTTCTCTCATCTTTCCAAGTTCAGTGATTTGCTTAATTGGGTTATAGCCTGATTTTTATTTAAAAAAATAACAATTTATCTGTGGGAGCAATAAAAGTGTGCTAATAACTTTTTTTTGTTTTTATAATTGTTAGGTTAAAACTTTCAATTAATTATTTATTATCTTTAAAAATGAACTAGATATAAGAATCCAAAAAAACCAAGCCCTTTGCTGTTGAATCGACTCTGACTCATAGAGACCCTATAGGACAGAGTAGAACTACTCCATAGGGCTTCCAAATCTGTAAATTTTTATGGAAGCAGACTGCCACATCTTTCTCCCATGGGGCAGTTGGTGGGTTTGAACTGCCAACCTTTCAGTTTGAAGCTGAGTGCTTAACCACTACTCCACTAGGGCTCCTTCTAGACAGAAGAATCTTGATCAAAAGGGGGAATAATGTATAACAGAGTTTCCAATTCTCAATGGAATCCAGACTTTCTGGAGCGATTGAAGCTGGGTGAACCCCTGAAACTATTACCTTGAGGTAATCTTTAAACTTTAAATCTTAAACCAAAACTGTACCCTGAAATCTTCTCTGAAGCCAAAAATAACCCAAAACCAAATCAAACCTATTGCCGTTGAATTGATTACAACTCATAGCCACCCTACAGAACAGAGTAGAACTGCCCCATAGGGTTTCCAAGGCTGTAAATCTTTACAGAACCAGATTGTCACATATTTTTCCTGTGGAGCGGCTGGTGGGTTCGAACTGTAGACCTTTAGGTGAGCAGCAAAGAACTTTAACCACTGCACCACTGAGACTCCTCATGGCTTCTCTTAATTAGTAAAGTATGTCTGTTTTGAGCGTTGTGCTCATTTAAAGAATTAGCTTTATTACCTTTAATGTGTGCTCAAATTAACAACAACTTGAAAGGTTAGATGGGAAGCTTAGGGGGTGGTGAGTAAGATAATTTGGTGGAATAATTTGGAAAAGGATAGCAAGAATGGTAGCACTACTTGAATAATATCAATGTACCTGAATTCTACACATAGAAATTATTGAAATGGTGTTTCTCTGGCTCTGTATACTTTCACCAATACAAAAATAAAAAATAAAATAGACAAATCAGGTAATTGTTATTTGTAACAAAAAAGAGGAATAACTGATAGAATAGAAATTGTGCATCTGCTGTGAAAAGTAAGAGGGCTAAATATGCATTTAAACAAAATATAATACTTTAGTTTTCTGTCTCTGTGAAATTACAAAATCGAGAAGGAATAAGTCTGTTATTCAGCTGGAATGTTTCAGTGTATCTGACATATGTAGGGCTTTTTAAAACATTGAATTACTTAATGATCCCCCTGAGGACCACAACCCGCTCTACCACCACCCTAACCAAGAAGTTTCTTCCGTGAGATCCCGAGGACCTTCTTACTATTGAACAATAAAGAATTGAGACCTGTCCCAGCAGGGATCTTCTTGGACTCTGCCTCTAGATGGCCAGCTTCTGTTTTGAATGGTTACTGCTTATTAACTCATTGTCGCTGAGCAGATTCTTGGCTCATAGTGACCCTGCGAGAGAGAGTAGAAGTGCCCCATAGGGTTTCCAAGGAGAGGCTGGTGGATTTGAACTGCCGACATTTTGGTTAACAGCCAAGCTCTTAACAACTATGCCACCAGGTCTCCTTCTGCTTATTAAATATTTTTAATATTGCCTTGCATATAAGGACTATTAAAAGAGATGATGGTGTAAAAACACTTTTACTGTCATCCCCCACAAAATAATCTAAAACAACTTGAAATAGAGAACAAAATTTGTATGCTGAAACCAGTTAAGGGCTCATAATTTCTGGAGAATACTTTCCATTAGTCTTCTCACTCCTAGCTACACCATAGATGTAGGTGAGAAGTTTCATCTCCACTTTTTTTTTTTTTGTGGTCAAAATAAGTCCCAGTCCATTCATACATGTAAGTGTAAATACGAAAGACTTTATTAGAAAAATGTTGGAGATCATTTGAATTACATATAAGTTTAAAAATTCTATAACAACATATGTGACAAACTTGATTTCAATTAAACACAAACATTAAAATTCTATAATATAAAAACTTGATAAACAAATTTATAAGATACCCTAAATACTAAGAAAAGTATTTGCACCACATATAACAAAAAGAGCATGTCCCTAACATAAAGGTGTATAAAATAAAAGTATTCATAGACAGAGGGCTAGTTAAATCAATTATTATAAATATTTCTATGTAAACATCAAAAAAATAGTTGAAGATTTTAAGCATATAATCAGAAAGTAGAAATCTGTGTGACTGATAAATTCATGAAAAGATGTTCAAGTTCACTCAATAAAAAGTATGCATAACAAAATTAATCTCTAGTTTCTTTTTAATTGGCAAATAATATAAGTAACTAAGGTATTGAAGAAGCCAACTTTTGAACAGAGAATGCAGAAATATTTCATGCACTGTTACTGAAGATGCAAATTAATCCAAGCATTCTAATGGTCAACGTGGGTCAATGCATAACATAACTAAATATAGATATTTTTTGATCTGGTCATACAAATGCTAGGAATTTATCACAAGGATATATGCAATAAAGTATACACATGGAGTTTAACCACAATAATGATAGTTTATTTCTATTATAGAAAATTTGAAAACATATAAATATTCATACACAGAGGGGTGGTTAAATCAATTATTTTAAACATCTATAGGGTACTATTATGCAGTTATTAAATGATTGACACTCAATATGTAATCATATAGACAGATGCACATTATACATGTTGAATAAAAGCACCTTGTGTATAGCATTTTCTCATTTTGTAAATACACAGACACACACAGAGAACTGTGTTACTGCACTGTAATGTGATTTGCGATGATGCTTACTTTCTTTGTGATACTTCTCTCTATTGCTTGACTTACTTTTCACAATATGATAGCTCATTTGTACAATAAAGGAAAATAAACTACTCTCTATAAAGAAAAATATTGAGAGAATAAATTCCTGGATTTACAAGATAGATGGTATGATATCACTGAACATATTTCATGTTGTACTTCCAAATAAAGTGACATGGAATAATATGAATTATACGGTATTGCCTCAAAAAAGTAATAAAATAAACTTGTTGGAAAGATTCAACATTTGAAGTGGTAGAACTCAATTAGAAGTGTAAAAGGAAACTTCAATCAAAAGAAAATAAATTGAAAGAATGTTGTCAATATCTGGAATTGACTCATACATAATCTTAGAAAAATAGTAAAGGTCTGTATAGTAACCTGAAAACCAGGCAGAGCTTAGTAAATTGCTTAAAGTGAAGGGCATCACGTAATTGATTAAGTTGATTAATGGCAACAAATATGGGACAGGTTGGAATAGAAAAATGAGTCTTATTTGAATAAAAAGAAAATCATATTTGTGTGTGTGTATGTATATATGTATGTATCATCTATCTATCTATGGATTGATCAATCGATCATCTTGAGAAAGAACTTCCCTTGTGACTTTAACGTTGCTTTTATAGGAACAAGGGCAATTCTCCCCTGGGTTCATCATGCTGGAAAGACTGGCCTTCTTACTTGTGATTGAGCAAGAAGGCAATTTTCCAATCCCACTACTTCAGCAATGGGTGCTCCCGTTCCTGCTGACAAAGCTTGTATATCTGGCTCCTTCATTTCTTCTCATTTTGGGTATCAACTAAAATCTGACCTCCTGACAGAGGCTTTCCCTGAGTCTTCAATCTGTGTTACAGTTCCCAACCAATTACTCTCATTCACAACACCCTGATTTTTTTTCTTCATAGTATTTATCCCATCTTAAATTATCTTACTATTTTATTCATTTACATTTTTCAAAAATTTTCCCCTTGCAATTATATTTAAACTCAAAAGAGCTTGGAGCTAGGGTTCTTTATTTTTGTATTCTCAGCATCACAAAGAAGGCCTGGTGAATGATACTCATTGATCAATATTTGCTGAATGAATGCAAACTTAAACATGGAGAGAGTCATTTGAAATTCAGTAGACCAAAAATTGAGATACTTAGACAAAGGTCAAGATCTGGGTATGTGAGTGAACTTACATATTTCCTTATCTTCGAAGAGTGTTGTAGTGGGATGAGGGAGACATTAAATACATCTCTAAAACTCTTCTGAAGTTGTTTGGTACCCTATCATCTTAGCAAGACTTGGAAAAATTCTTCACTTCTAAAGAAAAGTAAGATGAAGAAAGAAAAGAGAAAATGATGTAGAACACACACACATACACATACACACACAAAAGTGATTATTATGATTGACCACAGGGAAATAAAAACAAGACAAAGACAAGGGACAGTTAAGTTAAATTAGTTGGAAGTACTTTCAGGATAGAAAGACTGATGGAGATAGAGTCCTCCTGAGAGCAAATATTAAAAATGGGAGATGGTGCTCAGAGTGAGATGCTTGCAATCTGGTGAAAGCAAAGTTTTTACCTTTTGATAACGTTGAGGCTCAGAGATGACCAGGAGAGTGAGAGGCTGAGGCAGAGTAGAAGAAAAGTTTATTGGAGAAATGGAGTTCACAAACCTGAATGTCCAGAGTTATCAATGTATCATCCACAGGATATTTCAATGACCAAAAATTAAGGTGTGTGTAATTTTAGCATGGCAGTGACCCAAGAGACAAAACTTTCAAGATATGCTGAGGGTGTAGGGTGTGATCTATGGATTTGTAAATGGCTGTAATATAGAAGAACAACATCTCGTCATCTCCAGGCACACTACTATGAGAAGGGTGAGGAATACAAATACAGAAGTTACAAGAGAAATCTGGACTGGAGTTAGACCAAATATATGAACAGAAAGTTCAGAAAAGAGTTGAGGTTATAAGTGCATTTTGCTGGTGAATAAGTGTTATGGATTGAATTATGCCCCCTAAAAGATGTGTATCAACTTAGCTAGGCCATGATTCCCAGTATTGTGTGGTTGTCCACCATTTTGTGATCTGATGTGATAATCCTATGTGTTTTAAATCCTAACTTCTATTATGTTAATGAAGCAGGATAGGAGGCAGTTATGTTAATGAGGCAGGACTCAATCTACAGTATTAGATTGTATTTTGAGTCAATCTCTTTTGAGATATAAAAGAGACAAGCGAGCAGAGAGGAGAGGAACCTCATGCCACCCAGAAAGAAGTGCCAGGAGCAGAGCACATCATTTGAATCCAGGGTCTCTGTGCTGAGAAGCTCCTAGACCAGGGAAAGATTGGTGACAAGGACCGTCTCCCAGAGCTGACGGTGAGAGGAAGCCTTCCCTTGGAGCTGGCACCCTGAATTTGGACTTCTAGCCTTAGACAGTGAGAGAATAAATTTCTCTTTGTTAAAGCCATCCACTTCTGGTATTTCTGTTATAGCAGCACTAGATGACTAAGACAGTAAGCAAGGATCATTTTCTGGACTTGGAAACTACAGGGATGGGGGAAACACAGTTAAGGATATATAGAGTTCTATGGGAGTAGACTGAGGATGCAGATTTCAGGGTTTTTTGGAATGAGTGCCATTAACTTGGTTATAGGGAACAATGAGATTTTTTTCTAGGTATCGTGAGGCACATAGTGGCCAGGTGATAAAGTTTTAGGGGATAGAATGGCAGGATATAGAAGGCCTCCATACCATGTAAGTTTTTGAGTTGGCTCCTGACTCACCGTGATCCTATGCACAATGGAACAAAGTGCTACCCATCCCTATGTCATTCCCATGACTGACTGCAGGTCAGACCATCGTGATCCATAGGGTTTTCATTGACTAGTCCATCTTTGCCTGGAAGCTCTACTGAAACCTCTTTAGAATCATAGCAACATGATAGAGAAGTAGAAATTTTGCTCAGAGCAATTAGAAGCTAGTTTTTTTTTTTGTTGCAGATATGTCTAAATTACAAAGAATACAGTTATGTTGATCAGGCAGGACCCAATCTACAAGATTAGATTGCATCTTAAGTCAATAATTTTTGAGATATAAAAGAGAGAAGTGAGCAGAGAGACATGGGAATCTCATACCACCAAGAAACAAGGGCCAGAATAGCATGTCCTTTGGACCTGGGATCCCTATACTGATAAGCTCCTCGACCAGGAAAGACTGATGACAAAGACCTACCCCCAGAGCCAACACAGAGAGAAAACCTTCCCCTGGAGCTGGCACCCTGAATTCAGGCTTCTAGCCTCCTAGACTGTTAGTGAATAAATTTCTCTTTGTTAAAGCCATCCGCCTGTGGTATTTCTGTTATAGCCACACTAGATAACTTAAGACAAAACCCTTATTATACTGTTGGTTGGAACATACATTTGTATAACGTTTTTGAAAATAATTTGGATCTATTTATGAAATTGACTATATATTCTGCTGCTAAGCAATGTAGGAGTCCTTGGGTGGTATAAACGGTTAAGCACTCTACTACTAGCTGAAAGGTTAACTGTTCAAACCCACCCATCCGCTCAGAAGACAGCCCTGGCAATCTACTTCCAAAAGGACACAGCCTTGAGAACCCTGTAGAGCAGTTCTATTCTGCACATATGGAGTCTCTGTGAGTTGGAATCAAGTAGATGGAAACTCACAACAAGCAAGCAATGCAGTATCATTATAGTAGGAAATGTTTGGCATGTGCAACAAAATTACCAACAGCTTTGTTTGTAATAATAAAGGAACTGGATACAAATAGACATTCACCAATGAATATGGCAAAGGTGTTTATGCGTACATGATGAAGTTATAAAAGATTACAACTCCTCTCGCTAGGAGACTCTCTTGCTTGTTGGCTTTGAGGAAGCAAACTGTCACATGATAGGCCTGTGACCAACAGCCAGCAAGAAACTGAGGCTGTCAGTCAATCAGCCTACACGGAACTGAATGCTGCCAGCAACCATGAGTTCAGAAACAAATCCTTTTCCCAGTACAGCATCAGATGATACCAGAACCCCAGTTGACACCTTGACTACAGGTTGGTGATACCTGGGAGCAGAGGACTCAGCTAGGCTGTGCCTAGACCCCTGGACCAGAAGTCTGTGAAATAATAAATACATGTTGTTTTAAGCCACTAAGTTTGTGGAAACACTATTATGCTGTCCTGGATAGCTAATACTGCCTAGATGTGAATTTCAGCTTAGCTACTAACTAGCTATATACTTGCATGCATAAATTTGGGCTCCTATAAAAAATACATACTAATTCTTACCTCATTGTTTACTGGAAATGTTCTTCTGTATTGCATGACTAGTGGTAGATGCTTAAAAAATGTTAGTCAATTTTTCACTTCACTTCTTCCTCTTTTAACTCCTAAATATGTCTTTAACTCCTAGATATGTCTCTTAAATATGTCTGCCTCAAGAACGAATAGTGTCATGTCTCCCAGAAGAGTCATAGCTGAGGCACCCATGAAAATTAGACAGCACAATAGGCTTGCTGTTGCAAGTTACCTACATTACCCTGCATATTCTTCATACTGTCTTGTATAAAACAGTAACAAGCAAAACACACAGGGCTCACACCGAAATTCTGATGATTAAATTTTAGAGTAAGTGTATTTCTAAAATTATTATTTATGTTGTATAATATTTAATGTATGATAGATAATATTTTTAAAGGTAACAATTTTTATTTGTGGCCATGTTGGGAATACACTTTTTTTTAAGTTTACATTGTTTTAGTTACTTTCACATTTCAGAGAGTTAGCAAATCTGAACAGAGTCCCTAATTTGTTCCCCATCTTATGAGGACACTGTGAGTGAATTTTTGACTCTTAACATGATGATGAGAAAGAATATTGGAAATTACAGAACCATATGATAAGCCTGTTCATCATCAGGTGGAGAACAATTAAGCAGCACTGCAGTTTAGTCCATTGGCATGCTCCCAAATGCCCGTAGGGTATATTTTACTTTTGGTATTATGAGAATATCATAGCAATTGCTAGGCTGAAAGTAATTACAGAAGTATGAATTTTTAATATTGAAGATAAGGCTATAGGAGGAATGTTTTATGTATGATATTAGATGATTCACAAATGAGTTTTCCTTTATAAGAGACTGTTATGAGGTAAGATTTAAGCCATATTTTTCCCAAAGTTTAAGTGCTGAACGGAAGTTTAACTCAATTTTAATTTATTGCCATACAACACTAAGCTTCAGATATAACACGTTTGATTATAAAATTATTTTTCTCTCAGTTTGTAAATATGGAGGTTCTTTTTTTTCCCTAGTGGTATTTCTATTTCAGAACTGAATCAGGAAGTAGAATTAATCTAAAATTACTTCACAGCTAGTAAGAAATAAAATTATTGATTTCCCCATCTCAATACTGATCTCATAACTAAACTGTATTATACATTTACGAACTATTCCTAACTTTATTTACTTACTTTTTTTTATTGTACTTCACGTGAAGGTTTACAGAACAAATAACTTCTCATTAAATAGTCAGTACACATACTGTTTTATGACATTAGTTAACAACCCCATGACATGTCCACCCTCTCCCTTGTCAACCTTTTTTTTTTTTTGGTGAAAATATACATAGCCAAAGATACACCATTTCAAAAATTTCTACATGCACAGTTCAGTGACATCGATTA
>NW_004444031.1:5892210-5895928 GCF_000243295.1 Trichechus manatus latirostris
TTTACTGAGAGTGGGGTGTTGAAGTCTCCTACTATTATTGTGGAACTGTCAATTTCTCTTTTCAGTGTTGTTAGAGTTTGTTTTATGTATTTTGGAACCCTGTCATTGGGTGTGTAAATGTTTATTATGGTTATGTCTTCATTATGGATTGTCCCCTTAATCATTATATAGTGTTTTTCTTTGTCTTTTATGGTAGATTTTGTTTTAAAGTCTATTTTATCTGAGATTAGTATTGCCACTCCTACTCTTTTTTGGTAGTTGTTAGCTTGATATGTTTTTTTCCAACCTTTGAGTTTTAATAAATTCATGTCTTTGTTTCTAAGGTGTGTCTCTTGTATACAGCATATTGATGGATCCTTTTTTTTTTATCCATTCTGTCACTCTCCATCTCTTTATCGGTGTATTGAGTCCATTTACATTCAGTGTAATTATTGATAGAGGTGAGTTTATTGCTGTCATTTTGTAGTGCTTTTTTTTTTTATTTTATTTTGTGGTGCTGCTGTTTTCTTTGTTCTTCTTACTCTCCTGTGCTGAATTCCTTTCGTTTGTGGATTTTTTTTTTATTTCTTTGTTTTTGTATGTTTTGTTTTTACTGAGACTTTATGTTTTTCTCCTTTAATTTTATAAGTATGTTTGTTAACTTTCTTTGTGGTTACCATGATATTTACCCTTATCTTTCTAAGTTCGAAGCAATCTATTATTACTTGGTATCATCTTGTCTTCCTCTCCATTAGAAGGTCCTATACCTACACCGTTTATTCTGTTTTATTCTTCTGGTGTTGTTGTCATTTACAGACTAACTGTTCTGATTCCCTGTTGTATTTCTTTTGGTTTTGGATAGCCCCTGAGAGTTCATTTCCTACACTGGTAACTGGCTGGTACAATCCTTTTTCCTAGATTCAGCCTGTGAGCTGAAGTTTGTTCTCAGATCGAAGGACTCTTTATAAATTCTTGTAAATTTGGTTGGTTTTTACATAGTCCCTTATTTCTGTTTATCTGGAAATGTCCTAATTTCTCTTTCATATTTGTACAAGAGTTTTGCAGGATATATTATTCTTGGCTGGCATTTTTGTTCTTTCAAGGTTTTATATATGTCATCCCATTGCCTTCTTGCCTGCATGGTTTCTGCCGAATAATCTGAGCTTAGTCTTACTGTTTGTTCTCTGCATGTGACTTCTTGTTTTTCATGAGCTGCTCTCAGGATTCTTTGTCTTTGGTTTTGTCAAGTGTGATTATGATATGCCTTGGTGATTTTCTTTTGGGGTCTCTCCTATATGGTGTTCATTGAGCTTCTTTGATGGCCAGCTTTTCATCTTTCATGATATTGGGGAAGTTTTCTGTCAGCAGTTCTTCAATAATCCTCTCTGTTTTTTGTTCTGTTTTCTCCCCCTGTTCTGGAACTCCGATCACTCACAAATTTTTGCTTTTGATAGTATCCCACATAATTCTCAGGGTCTCTTCATTTTTTTTTTTTTTTTGTTCTTTTTTATGAGTTTTCCTCAAACAGATTTGTATCTAAGTGTTTATCTTCAGTTCCACTGATCCTGTCCTCCACCATTTCAAATCTGATCCTCAGCCCTGCTGTGACACTGTCTATTTCTGATCTTGTTATTTATCTTTTGGGTTTCTAATTGTTGTTTTTGTATAATTTCTATTTGTGAATTTATTTTGACATTTTGTTCCTACATCATTTTCCTGAACTCTTCCATTTTTTGTCTGTGTTTTCCATGAATTTGTCTGCCTTTTCCATGCATTTGTCTATTTTTTTCCTCATTTTTATCTACTTTTTGCTTCAACTCTTGGATAATTCAGAGTATTAGGGATTTGAATTCCCTGTCAGGTAGTTCTAGTGCCTTTTCTTCCACTGGAAAATCATCTGGAGTTTTATTTTAGACACCTACTGGAACCATCCTGTCCTGTTTTTGTAAATGTTTTCATATTGTCCGCTGTCTTTGGGGCATTTAGTAGTTATTTTTCTCTTTTATTGATTGTAGATTTGTTTTTTTATCCTTTTTTTTTTTTTAATTTGGCTATGTCTGAGCAGGCAGGCTGTGTGTTCTTTGTTGTTTGCTCATCTGTGGGCATGATACTTTTCGCCTCCTCCAATTGGTGGGGTCAGTTGCTCAGATATGGTATAGCACGGCTGGTCTAGCTGAAGAGGAATTGCTGGGGTGGGTTGTTTGTGGCACTTACTATAGCCACCAGGACGGGTCGGCAATCAGTGCAGGGCAGGTTCTGGCAGGCTGTGCCTGTGCTGCTTGGTGGTGTGATGTTAAGTACAGTGTGCAGGTAGGCTGGTTGGAGCGGGGAGATTGTGATGTGTGTAGCTAAAATGGGTATGTGAGAGAGGAGAGAGGAACAGGAGCCAAAACATACAAACAAACAAAACAGAGTGCTAGGGGAGCTAGACTTTGGAGTGGAAAGATAAGAGACTATGAAATGGAGAAAAACAAAAAGGGGAAGAAGAAGAAAAAAAAAGAAAAGATTGAATAAATAAAAATTAGAAAGAAAAAAGAACATCAAAGCTCCCAGGGATCCCATCAGTGGGGCTACAAGTGCTGGGGAAGTTGTTCCTAGGTGTTGAAGTACAGCCTGGCTAGAAGGCATAGAGGTATTCAGTGCCAGGTATTCAGGGGACAGGAAGAGAAGGAAGCTATAGAGAGATCAGACGCTGAGTAATGAAGAAAGACAAAAAGGGAAAAAGAGGGAAAAGAAAACAAAACAACTTAAAAAAAAAGAAGAAGAAAAGCCTTCAAAAAGACAGGAAGAAAGAAATGTCCTCAGGGATCCCTCTGCATATCTTCACAAGCTGAGGGGTTAAGTTCCAAGCCGCGTAACACTGCCTGGCCAGAACGGGCTCCCAACTCAAGAAAAGAAAAAGAAAACAAACAAACGATTCAAAACAAACAAAAAACAGCCTGGGATCCCACCAGTGTGGCAGCACAGATCGGGAAGAAGTTCCACACTCGAACGGAGCTCCGCAGCCGCTTAGGAAGAAGCAAAGATGGCGCCGGAGTCAGGTATTTGAGAGAAAGGAGGGGGTGGTGGTGAGAGGTGAGAAAGAAATCAAAAGAAGTGCAAAAAAGCAACACCAGTAGCTAACAAATGGCACTCAGGGAATAAGCCAATGCAGGCAGGTGGAATGTAAGCAGCCGGCGCTACCCGACCAAGAGACTGTGGCCACAGGAAGTAGAGGAGGCAGAATGGGGGTGAAGAATGATGAGGGATGGGAAAGCATATATCGCCATTTCTTTGCTGTTCTGTCTCCTGCTGCAAGCTCCGTGAAGCTGCTTCCTCGTACCCCCTATTTGCTGGTCTCTGATAGGAGTCCAAGATGGTGGATCCGTGCTGTGTTAGCTAATAGGGGACCTCTGCATGAGTCTCTCCTTGCTGTCTGTTCTGTGTCAGTTTCTCACTCCATTTGGTGCTTGGCTGAGTTCTTTGTCTCTTCATTTGATTTTTTAGGGTTTCAGGATTGCTGTTTTTTCCGTTTGGCTTAGTTTTTCAGATCTTTGCTGTGGAGGGACAGCGTGGTGCTTCTGCCTATAGCGCCATGTTGCTGGAAGTCTCTCTTTACTTACTGTTTTTTTTTTTTTTTAATATTTTATTGTACTTCAGGTGAAGGCCTACAGAACAGATAGTTTCTCATGTAACAGTAACACACATGCTGTTTTATGACATTGGTTAACAACCCCACAACATTTTAACCCTCTAAATT
>NW_004444031.1:5903547-5912963 GCF_000243295.1 Trichechus manatus latirostris
CGTTAGCTGGTAGGGGACCTCTGCATGAATCTCTCCTCGCTCTCTGTTCTCTTTCAGTATTCTTACTCCGTTTGGTGTTCAGCTGAGTTCTTTATCTCTTCATTTGATGTTCTAGGGTTTCAGGATTGTTGATTCTCTGTTTTGCTTAGTTTTTCGGATCTTTGTTGTGGAGGGATGGCGTGGTGCTTCTGCCTAGAGCTCCATCTTGCCGGAGTCTCTCTACTTACTGTTTTTAATAGTCAATATTGACTATACTTTTTTGTGGCAATTAAGGAACATAAAATAATGAAAGTTAATATGATTTTCTTTTCTGTAATTTGGAAAGACTAAAAAATGGTATTTTATAATATACAAGTAAAAATATATCTATTAAAATTAGTAATTGCATACAGTAGAAATGTTTTGAATGTGGTAAACAATTTTAATTATATCTCTTTTTCAGTTATTGAATGGACATGGAAAACTTCATTTTATCCAGTTCTTTCCTAAATTTAATGTCTTTTGTATTTGGTTCAGTAAGTGTATTAGGCAAATAATAATTGTTGTTAGGTGCCATGATGTTGGCTCTGACTCATATTGACCTTATATATAACTGAACAAAGCTTTGCCTGGTATTGTGCCATCTTCATGATCATTGGTAAAACAATTACCAGTGTGTATTTCTGTGAGATTCTTTTACCATGAAAAAACCCAAGATTAGGAGATTAGTTATTTCAATTTATAAGACTTTTGTAAACTTTTATTTATTATACTTTTATTTGTTATATCATTAACTTTTATTTATTATATCATTAATACCACACAAAAGTAAAATTTTGCTGAAGATCATTCAAAAGCAGTTGCAGCAGTACATCCACAGGGAACTGCCAAAATTTCAAGCTGAGTTCAGAAGAGGACATGGAATGAGGGATATGATTGCTGATGTCAGATGAATCTTGGCTGAAAGTAGAGAATACCAAAAAGATGTTTACCTGTGTTTTATGGATTATGCAAAGGCATTCAACTGTGTGGGTCATAACCAATTATGGATAACATTGCAAAGAATGGAAATTCCAGAATATTTAAGTGTGCTCATGTGGAACCTGTACATGGACCAAGAGGTAGTTGTTTGAACATAGCAAGGGTATACTGCATGGTTTCAACTCAAGAAATGTATGTGTCAGGGTTGTATACTTTCACCATACTTATTGAATGTGTATGCTGAGCAAATAATCAGGAAAGGTGGGCTATATGAAGAACAAAGCATCAGGATTGATGGAAGACTCATTAACAGCCAGTGATATGCAGATGACACGACGTTGCTTGCTAAAAGCAAAGAGGACTGGAAGCACTTACTGATGAAGAACAAAGATTACAGACTTCAGTATGGATTACACCTCAACATAAACAAAAATCCTCACAACTGGACCAATAAGCAACATCATGATAAATGGAAAAAAGATTGAAGCTGTCAAGGATTTCATTTTACTTGGATCCATAGTCAAAGCCCATGGAAACAGCAGTCAGCAAATTAAAAGACCTATTGCATTGGACAAATCTGCTGTAAAAGACCTCTTTAAAGTATTCTAAAGTGAAGATGTCACTTTAAGGATTAAGGTAAGCCTGACCCAAGCCATGATATTTCCAAATGCCTCACATGCACCTGAAAGTGGAACAATGAAGAAGGAAGACCAAAGAAGAATTGATGCCTTTGAATTACCGTGTGGTGAAGAATATTGAATATACCATAGACCATCAGAAGAATGAACAAGTCTGTCTTAGAAACAATACAGCCAGAGTGCTCCTTGGAAGTGAGGATAACAAGACTTCATCTCACCTACTTTGGACATGTTATCAGGAGGGACCAGTTCCTGGAGAAGGACATCATACTTGGTAAAGCAGATGGTCAGCGAAAAAGAAGACCCTCAATGAGACTGATTGACACAGTGGCTGCAACAATGGGCTCAAACATAACAGTGATTGGGAGGACTGCGCAGGACCGGGCAGTGTTTTGTTCTTTTGTACATAGGGTCACTAAGAGTCAGAACTGACTCAATGGCATCTAATGACAACAGCAAACTTTTATGCACATTGTTGTTGTTTGTGGTCCAGTTGGCTCCAACTCATGAAAACCTTATGTATAACAGAACAAAACTTTGCCCAGTCCTCCGTCATCTTTATGATCATTGGCATGTTTGAGTCAGTTGTTCTGGCCATTGTGTCAATCCATCTCATTGAGGGTTACCTTTGTTTCCACTGACCCTTTGTATTTTACCAAACATGATGTCTTTTTCTAGCTATTGGTCTTTTCTGACAACATGTCCAAAGTAGGCAAGCCAAAGTCTCACCATCCTTGCTTCTAAGGAACACTGATTGTATTTCTTTGGAGACTGATTTGTTTGTTTTTTAGGCACTTCGTGGTATATTCAGTATTCTTCACTAGCACTGTAGGTGGAAAGTATCAATTCTTCTGCCTTCCTTTGTCATTATCCTGCTTTCACATGCATATAGGGTTTGTGTCAGGTACACCTTAGTCATCAAAGTGACATCTTTGCTGTTTAAAACTTTAAAGAATACCTCATTTGACTTCTTGACTGTTGCTTCCGTTAGATTATTGTACTTATGCATTTATCAACTATAAACTCAAAAGAACTAAATATTAAATGCTAGTGTGTAATTATATTATAAAGTTATCAATAAACTTAAAAAAATAATTTTACTCTCTGCATAAATATTTTTCTTATATTATACAAGACGTTTTTTCTTCTTAAGGCCAAATTATTTGTATATAATGATACTGGGTAAAATGTTGATAAAATGAAATTATGTGTGTGTGTGTGTGAATCTTAAAAGAACAATATTTGGCTTTATATGGAAAAAAAAAAGTGGGTAAATCCTTGAATAATAAGTCAAGGTTATATGAATAAACACATTGGTAGAAATTACTCTTGAAAACATAGTGATGTGCATAACCAGGTAAGAAAAATACGTTATCTGTTTGGTTCAGTTGTTGTTGCTTTTCAACTCAGTTACCAAATAATCTTTTTAAACTTTTCTCAGGGATGAAGTAATTAAACATACACAAGTTATACGGTAATGAGGCAGGAGTTTACCTCCCTTATTTTGAAATTAAGTTCCTGTACACATAAATGTAGATTTTTCAAAGAACATCTTTTCTCAATTTATGTATTTCTCAAGTTCAGAGTAACAGTAGAATGGTTGTTGAAGTTTTTCACAGAATTTCATTTATACATTTCGTATTAGATTATGTAGTGTTGGACTATGGCTTTTTGGTGGGAGTTGTTTAATTTTGTTTTTGTTTAGAGCCAAGAGTCAAGGGGTCTAGGAAATATGTTAGCCTGGAAATTGGATAAATTAAATATTTATTAATAATAAAGGTGAAATAAGCAGGGAGTAAGTCAAGTTCCTTTTTTTCTATATGTAAGAAAGATGGGTTGTAAAGAAGTTTAATAAAATATGAAAGGAAAATTCATACTTGATCCCAAGTTTTCAGAAGTCATTTTTATAAGTAGTTACTAATGTACATTGGAGAAATTATCTCCACCAATATGTTCTCTTTATTATCATATATTAATTCAATTGTAATTTTGGAAACCAAAGAGACTTTCAGGGGTCTTAGAACCAAATAAATTCAGTGTTATTTTATAATATTTAACTTTGGGAAGTGCAAAGAATGAAAGTAACTGTAGATTATGTTGTTGATTTTAAGAATACGAGGTGCATTTTTAAAATCTTCAGAACTATGTCATTCATTACATTTTATAGCTTAAGCCTCCCTCCCATATGAGGTCATTATACCTCCTTTAGTATATAGATGTTTTCAAATGAATTAATAACATACTGATTTTGATAGAAAAGAATATTAAGCAGCAGAGATATGACCTTATTTAATATGTTCACTTTATGAAAATTCTGTCAAAGCATTTTTTTTTTTGGCATTTTTGGGTAACAATTGACGTTTAATACACTGTTGATTTAATTAACAAGTTAAAAAATAGACAATTGTTTAATAGAAATAGCAGAAAATAGAAAGCTATTTTAATATAAAACAGTTAAAGTGGACAACTATTTAAAATATTTGCATAATATTGTTTTTAAAAGAGATTAAAATGACCAACTATTCACTTAAGAAGATATACTGTTATGAAGAGCTACAATGCCTATTTAACTCATGAGGTGATATAAGCTAAATCAAGTAAAATCACTAGCTATCAAGGCTGTCAACTGTTTTACACATTTTCTTTGTCAAGTTTCTTTATGTGACAGAAACATAATTTCATGAATAAAATATTATAAACACTTTATATGGCATTCTATGAAAGCCACATAAATTTGCCTTCTGCTATTTTTAGAATACAGCATAGCAAGTAACAGTGCCTTAAATATGGGTAGGAGTTCCATACATCACTGAATCAGTGAAGCCCTTGATACATTTAAGATGAAAAATATCCGTTGATGTGCATTCTGTCTTTTATTGGCATTCTTGCCTATCTAGAGCACTTTCTGGTGTCATAATAATAAATCTAGAATCTCACAATATTATTAGGTAGAACATAGTTTGTTTATAAAAATAATTTAGAGAAAGCATTCTGCTGTGAAATTGTATCCAGGAAACCTATGTCCTTGTAAATTGCTGTGCTGTTATTTATTTAATGTTCATTTATCAGTTTCCGTAAAATAGGTCTGTTGTTTTTATTAGGTGTCATTAAGTCGATTCTGATTTATAACGACTGACCATATGTGACAGAGTAGAACTGATCTATGGGGATTTCTAGGCTGTAATCTTTAGGGGAGCATATCACCAGGTCTTTCTCCTGCAGAGCCACTGGGTGAGTCCAAACCACCAACCTTTCAGTTAGCAGCTGAACACTTAACCATTGTGCCTCCAGAGCTTCTAAACTAGGTCTACATCTAGCCAAACCATTAACATCTTAAGGATAGACCCAGTATAGTAGCCTAGAATTAATTGAATTCCCCCTACACATCACTCTTCACTTATTAAACATTTTAAGAACAAAGCACTATGCCTGATTCTGGGTTAAATAGCCACTGCATTCAAGGAGCTTTATTTTCGTATAGAAAAAAAAAAAAAAAATGCAGTTCACAAGCATCTACAGTAAAAGAAATGGTGTTATACTGTCATACGATAAATACATGTGTAATGGGATTTAAGAAGGAAAGGAGGTGGTTAATGCACATATGATATAATCAAACAGAAACAAGGGTAGAGTCGGAGTAAGTGCACTCCTCCTCTGGGGATTCTGGGCATGTGAATGACTGTGGTTGAATTCTTACATCAGCTCAAGAGTCTTCATTCTTTTGGTAGGGATGAGGGAATTAAAAAAAGGAAAATACCTAGAGGGGAATAGAGAAGTCACAATAATTCCATATAGAAGAAAGATTTTTTTTTATCCCCTTCAACTGAATGGATCTCATTGTTACATAATAAATAGACAGTATATATAGTATTTTAAAAACTGTTGGGACAATTTTGTGAAGTTAACATAAAAGGGTCCAATTTGAAAAGGGCATGGAATTATACAACAAGTTAATACAGCTTCATGATGACAGATGGCGTGCAGAATCAGCACAGGCTTTAATGGTCTCTAATACCAGACCACCACAACTAGAGTTCAAGTTGTCAGACCCTCACAGGAAAAACAGATGTTTTGTTGGTTTCATAATCCCAGCCTATTATACACTGGGAACAGCAATATCTAATGGCTTTTTATTCATGTTCTCTCTCGGACATCCAAATAAGGCATTTTTTGCTTATACAGCAAAGCACAGAGATAGAATGAAGAAAAATAGCATGAATTTGTCTGTTTACTCTTATAAGTGAAAAATATTTTTCTCTTAAGAGATGTTATAACTGTAAATTCTGAAGCATTTAATATTGGCAATATGACAAATTAAATATTGGTTGTTTATGTGCAGTTAGAAATGAACAATTTACATATTTTTCTACCATTTTAGTTTGCTCAAATAAATACTTATTTGAAATAATTTTTGAGAGCTTTTTACATTTTATAACAAAAATATTTAGTAACTTCTGTCTATCTCAAACCAGCAATGTGCTATAGAGGGTATACAAAAATATATCTTTTTCAACACTATATCTTTATTAGAGTATCAGTGTGATAATGTATTGTTGTTAGGTGCCATCAAGTTTTTTCCTACTCATAGCAACATTATGCACGACAGAACAAAACACTGCTGGTCCTGCACCATCCTCGCAATCCTTGTTATGCTTAAGACCATCTCTGCAACCTCTGTATCAATTCATCTCATTGAGGGTCTTCCTGTTTTTCACTGACCCTCTACTTTACCAAGAATGATATCTTCTCCAGGTACTGGTCCTTCTTGTTAACATGTCCAAAGTATATGAGATGAAGTCTCGCCATGCTTGCTTCTAATGAGCATTCGGTTTCTTCTTTCTTCGCCACCACCATAATTCAAAGGCATCAGTTCTTTGGTCTGCCTTATTCTTTGTCCTGCTTCACATGCATATGAGGCCATTGAAAATATCATGGCTCAGGTCAGGCTCACCTTAGTTCTCAGAGTGATATCTTTGCTTTTGAACACTTTAAAGAGATCTTTTGCATCAGATTTGCTCAATGCAATGTGTCCTTTGACTTCCTGACTGCTGTTTCCATGGGCATTGACTGTGGATCCAAGTAAAATGAAATCCTTGACAACTTCAATATTTTCTCTGTTTTTTATGATTTGCTTATTAGTCCATTTATGAGGATTTTTGTTTTCTTTATGTTAAGGTGTAATCCATACTGAAGGCTGTAGTATTTGATCTTCATCAGTAAAGGCTTCAAGTCCTCTTTGCTTTCAGCAAGCAAGGTTGTCTCATCTGCATATCACAAGTTGTTAATGAGTCTTCCCCCAATCCTGATGTTGCATTCTTCTTCACATAGCCCAGCACCTCAGATTATTTGCTCAGCGTACAGATTGACTAAGCAGGGTGACAGGATACAATTCCGATACACATCTTTCCTGACTTTAAACGATGCAGTATTTCCTTGTTCTGTTTAAATGAATGCCTCTTCTTCTATGTACAGGTTCCTCATAAGTACAATTAATTGTTCTGGAATTCTCATTCTTCACAATATTATCTATAACTGGTTATGATCTGCACAGTCAAATGCCTTTGCATAGTCAATAAAACACAGGTAAACATTTTTTTCTGGTATTCTCTGCTTTCAGCCAAGATCCATCTGACATCAGCAATGATATCCCTCACTCCATGTCCTCTTCTGAATCTAATTGAATTTCTGGCAGTTTCCTGTTCATGTACTGCTGCAACCACTTTTGAATGATCGTCAAGAAAATTTTAATTCTGTGTGATGTTAATGACATTGTCCGATAATTGCCACATTCTGTTGGATCACCAGTCTTTTGAATAGGCACAAATGTGGATCTCTTTCTGTTGGTTGGCCAGGTAGCTATCTTCCAAATTTCTTGGCATAGATAAGTGACCATTTCCAGTGCTCCATCTCTTTATTGAACCATCTCAATTCGTATTCCATCAATTTCTGGAGACTTGTTTTTCGCCAATGCCTTCAGTGCAGCTTAGACTTCTTCCCTCAGTACTATTGGTTCTTGATTATACGCTATCTCCTGAAATTGCTGAACGTTGACCAATTCTTTTTGGTACAGTGACTCTGTGTATTCCTTCCACCTTCTTTTGGTGCTTCCTGGGTTGTTCAGCATGTTCCCATAGACTCCTTCAATATTGCAACTAGAGGCTTGCATTTTTTAGTCAGTTCTTTCTGCTTGAGATGTGCTGAGCATGTTCTTCCCTTCTGGTTTTTGAATTCCAGGTTTTTCCACATTTTATTATATACTTTACTTTGTCTTCTCGAGCCACCTTTGGAATTTTCTTTTCAGTTCTTTTACTTCATCATTTCTTCCTTTCACTTTGGCTACCCTACTTTCAAGAGTAAGTTTCAGAGTCTTTTTTGATATCCATTTTGGTCTTTTTTTTCTTTCTTTTGTTTTTAATAACCTCTTGCTTTCTTCGTGTATGAAGTCCTTGATGTCATTACACAATTCATCTGGTCTTTGGTCGTTAGTGTTCAATGCATCAAATATATTCCTGAGATGGTCTCTAAATTCAAGTTGGATACACTCAAGGTCATACTTTGGTTCTCATGGACTTGTTCTAGTTTTCTTCAGCTTCAACTTAAACAGGCATATGAGCAATTGGTGGTCTGTTCCACAGTTGGCCCCTGGCCTTCTTCTGACTGATGATATTGTGCTTTTCCATCGTCTCTTTCCACAGATATAATCTATTTGATTCCTGTGTATTCCATTCGGTGAGGACCACGTGTACAGTTACTGTTTATGTCATTGAAAAAGGCACTTACAATGAAGAAGTCATTAGTCTTGCAAAATTCTATCATGCAATCGCTGGCATTATTTCTATTGCCAAGGCCGCATTTTCTAACTACTGTTCCTTCTTCTTTGTTTCCAACTTTCGTATTCCAATCATCAGTAATTATCAATGCATCCTGATTATATGTTTGATCAGTTTCAGACTGCATAAGTTGGTAAAAATCTTCAATTTCTTCATTTTTGGACTCAGTGGTTGGTGCGTGAATTTGAATAACAGTTGTATTAACAGTTGTATGATATTATCCTATCACTGACAGCATTGTACTTCAGGATAGATCTTGAAATATACTTTTTGAAAATGAATACAGCTCCATTCCTCTTCAATTTGCCATGCCTAGCATAGTATACCATATGATTGTCTTATTCAAAATGGCCAATACCAGTACATTTCAGCACACTAATGCCTAGGATATCTATCTTTATTCATTCCACTTCATTTTTGATGATTTCCGGTTTTCCTAGATTCATACTTCGTACATTTCACCTTCCTATTATTAATGAATGTTTGCAGCTGTTTCTTCTCATTTTGAGTCCTGCCACATTAGCAAATGAAGATCTCGAAAGCTTGACTCTATGCACATCATTAAGGTCAACTCTACTCTGAGCAGGCAGCTCTTCCACAGTTGTATTTTGAGTGCTTTCCAACTTGAGGGGCTCATCTTTTGGCACTACGTCACACAATGTTCTGCTGCTATTCATAAGGTTTTCACTGGCTACTCTTTTCAGAAGCAGTCTGCCAGGTCCTTCTTCCTAGTCTGTCATAGTCTGGAAACTCTACTGAAACCTGTCCACCATGGGTGACTCTGCTGGGATTTGAAATACCAGTGGCATAGCTTCCAGCATTACAGCCACATGCAAGCCACCACAGTACAAAAAACTAACAGACTTGTAGGGTGATAATGCATAGATATTAAACCCTGGTGGTGCAGTGGTTAAGAGCTATGGCTGCTAACCAAAAGGTCAGCAGTTTGAATCCACCAGCTGCTCCTTGGAAACCCTATGGGGCAGTT
>NW_004444031.1:5913063-5944475 GCF_000243295.1 Trichechus manatus latirostris
TAAGAGCTATGGCTGCTAACCAAAAGGTCAGCAGTTTGAATCCACCAGCTGCTCCTTGGAAACCCTATGGGGCAGTTCTACTCTGTCCTATAGGGTCACCATGAGCTGGAATCGACTTGATGGCAATGGACTTTTTTTTTTTTTTTGGTGGTTATGTTAATATTAGTTTACAATCATCTATATGAATCAAGTAGAGACCAAACTGTTGTTGTTAGCTGTTGTCAAGTGTTCAGAGTAAAACTGTTGCATAGTGCTTTTAAGGATGTGGCCTTTTGGAGACAGATCACCAGGCCTGTTTTCCAAGGCACCTCTTGATGGGTTTCAACTGCCAACCTTTTGGTTAGTAGTTGAACGTTTTAACTATTTGTTCCACCCGGTGACTCCAGCTATAATACAGGAAGCAGGAGGCGGGGCCAAGATGACAGAGTAGTCAGACCCTTACTGTGGTTCCTCTTACAACAAATACCCCAAAAAAACAAGTGAATTGATTATATATGAAAATCTAGGGGCCCTGAACATCAAAGATAAAGTTGAGGAATTGGACTGAGCAGGAGGGTGAGGGAGAGAATGTTCAGAATCAGCGAGGAGTTGCCAGACCTGACCTAGCCAGCATTGGCACCTGCCGCTAGTGCTCCAGGGGTGAGGAAAGCAGTGGAGCTCAGGATGCAATGCGTTTTCTACATGGAGGGAGACCAAGTGATGGAAAGTTTGCTCAGGTCTCCAGAACCAGCAAGAAACAGCGCTCAACTGGCAAAGGATAAGGCAAGCATCTAACCTACCACACAGATTAAAAAAAAAAAAAAAATTTTGGGAAGTACTTCTCTCCCATTTACCTGCCTGCTCCCCACTCTGCTCTGGGTCCCGGTCCAGATTCAGTGATTGCTGCACCCATGGGCCAGAAATAACACCCATCGAGTGCCCTGAGCCATTCTCCCAGCTTTGGAGAAGGAACAAATTAACAAACAGGAAAAAAGAGAATTTCTTGGAATTACAGAGTCAGAATACAAAAGATTAACAGAATTGAGAATCCAGATATAAATTCATCAACCTCGGAGCAGCTGATATTTGACAAAGGCACAAAGTCTGTTAAATGGGGAAAAGACAGTTTCTTCAACAAATGGTGCTGGCATAACTGGATATTCATCTGCAAAAATGAAACGATGCATATCTCATACCATGCACAAAAACTAACTCAAAATGCTTCAAAGACCTAATATAAAATCTAAAACGATAAGGATCATGGAAGAAAAAATAGGGACAATGTTACTAGGCCTAATATAGGGCATAAGCAGAAAACAAAACATAACTAACTGCACAAACACAAGAAGAGAAACTAGATAACTGGGATCTCCTAAAAATCAAACACTTATGCTCATCAAAAGATTTCTCCAAGACAGTAAAAAGATGATCTACAGACTGGGAAAAAAAAATTTTGCTGGGACGTATCCAATCAGGGTCTAATCTCTGAAATCTACAAGATATTGCAAAACTTCAACCACAAAAAGACAAATAACCCAATTAAAAAATAGACAAAGGATATGAACAGGCACTTCACCAAAGAAGACATTCAGGTGGCTAACAGATACGTGAAGAAATGCTCCCTAACATTAGCCAGTAGGGAAATGCAAATCAAAACTACAATGAGATGCCATCTCACCCCAGCAAGGCTAGCATTTATCCAAAAAACAGAAAAAAATAAATGTTGGCGAGGTTGTGGAGAGACTGGAACTCTTATACACTGCTGGTGGGAATGTAAAATGATACAACCGCTTTGGAAATTGATATGGCACTTCCTTAAAAAGCTAGAAATAGCAGTACCATACTATTGAGCAATTCCAACTCCTTGGAATATATCCTAGACAAATAAGAACCGTCACACAAATTAGATACATGCACACCCATGTTCATTGCAGCACTGTTCACAATAGCAAAAAGATACAAACAACCTAGGTGCCCATCAATGGACAAATGGATAAACAAATTATGGTATATTCACACAGTGGAATAATACACAATCATAAAGAACAACAATGAATCCGTGAAACATCTTATAACACGGATTAATCTGGAAAGCATTATACTAAGTGAATCTAGTCAGTCGCAGAAGGACAAATATTGCATGAGATCACTACGATAAGAACTCAAGAAAAGGTTTAAACACAGAAGAAAACATTCTTTGAAGGTTACGAAGGCCGGGAAGGAGAGAGAGGGGAATTCACTAACTAAATAGTAGACAAGAATTATCTTAGGTGAGGGGAAGGACGATACACAATACATGGGAAGTCAGCACCACTGGACTAAACCAAAAGCTAAGAAGTTTCCTGAAAACAACCAAACACTTTCAGGGACAGAGTAGCAGGGGCAGGGTTCTGGGGACCATGGTTTCAGGGGACATCTAGGTCAATTGGCATAACAAAGTTTAGGAAGTAAATGTTGTGCCTTGCACTTTGGTGAATGGCTTCTGGGGACTTAAAAGTTAGCAGGCGGCCATCTAAGATGCATCAATTGGTCCCAACCCACCTGGAGCAAAGGAGAATGAAGAACACCAAGGGCACAAGGAAAATATTATCCCAAGAGACAAAAGGGGTCACATAGACCAATGACTCCATTAACCTGAGACCAGAAGAACTAGATAGTGTCCAGCTCCCACCAAAGACTGCCCTGACAGAGAACACAACAGAAGATCCCTGATGGAGCAGGAGAATAGTGGGATGCAGAGCTCATATTCTAGTAAAAGGACCAGACTTGATGGTCTGACTGAGACCAGAGGAACTCCAGAAGACATGGCCACTGGACTCTCTGTTAAGTGAGACCAACTCTTCAGACAAAGAATAGACCAGATTATAAGACATAAAATGACACTCATGAAGAATGTGCTTCTTAGTTCAAGTAGATAACATGAGACTAAATGGGCAGATCCTGTCCAGAGGTGATATGAGAAGGCAGAAAGGGATAGGAGCTGGTTGGATGGACACCGGAAATTCCAGGTGGAAAGGAGGAATGTGCGGTGTCATGGATTGAATTACGTCCCCCAAAAAATGTGTATAACAACTTGGATAAGTCGTGATTCCCAGTATTGTATAATTGTGTAATCTGATGTGATTTCTTTATGTGTTGTAAACTCCATCACTATGATGAGGTTATATGTGATCTCCTTATGTGTTATAAATTCTATCACTGTGTTGAAGTTATGCTGATGAAGTTTATAAGATTAGATAGTGTCTTAAACCAATTGCTTTTGAGATACAAAAGAGAGAAGCAAGCAGAGACACATGGGAACCTCATACCACCAAGAAAGCAGTGCCGGGAGCAGAGAGCGTGCTTTGGACCTAAGGTTCCTGCACAGAGAATCTCCCAGACCAAAGGAAGATTGATGACACAGACCTTCCTCCAGAGCTGGCAGAGAAAGCGTTCCCCTGAAGCTGACACCCTGAATTTGGACTTGTAGCCTACTGGACTGTGACAGAATAAACTTCTCTTTGCTAAATCCATCCACTCATGGTATCTCTGTTAGAGCAGCACTAGATGACTAAGACATGTGGTCACATTATAAGGATTGCAACTAGGGTCACATAACAATGTGTGTATAAATTTTTTGTATGAGAAACTAATTTGAGCTGTAAACTTTCACCTAAAGCACAATTTTATATATATATAGGAAGCCATAAAGTGACACAAGTGTGTGTAAACATTGTAAGAGTAAGAGATCAGGAATGGAGGAAATGAGTTTCAAGAGTATGGTACAGAATGCAGACCTTAAGGAAGTGATAAGATTTAGATGAGCTGAGAGAAAATGCGAACATATTCATAGGGATACAGAAAGTTTTACATTAAACAATTATCTTTAATAACAGGAAAAATGCATAAAGAACACAGGGAAAAGCTCTGGAATCCTACCCCCTTAGTTCAAGTAGCAGGTAAACCACATATTTACAGTATAACCATGAGAAAATTACTTAATCCTTCTATGTCACCATATGTTGTTGTTGTGCTGTCAAGTAGATTCCTACTCACAGCAACCCAATATGACAGAGTAGAACTGCCCCAGAGTGTTTTCTAGGCTGTAATCTTTATGGGAGAAGATATCCAGGTCTTTTCTCCCACCGGGCTGCTGGTTTTTTCGAACTACCGACCTTTTGTTTAGCAGCCAAGAGCTTAACCATTGGATTACCAGGGCTCCCTGAGTCACCATATACTCTTACATTTTTCAGTATAGACAGGTAGGTAGGTAGGTAGGTAGGTAGATAGATGGACGGATGGATAGATAGATCGATCCAAAACTGAAACCCTTTGCCATCAAGTCAATTCTGACTCATAACGACCCTGTAGGACAGAGTAGAATTGCCCCATAGGATCTCCAAGGGTACTTTACAGAAGCAGACTACCATATCTTTTTCCCAAGGGGTGGCTGGTGGGTTTGAACCACCTACCTTCTGGTTAGCAGCCAAACGCTTAACTGCACCACCAGGGCTCCTATCTCTCTCTATATATAATGAACTAACTCATATAACTTAATAGTAACAATAATAATGATCTCCATATATGTGACCACTTACTAATATGGATACATATATATATATATATACACACACCAAAAAAACCCATTGCCATTGAGTCGAGTCTGACTCATAGTAACCACATATATATATACATAGCCATATTAGTATATATATGAGTGAGTTTTCTTGCCCTCAATAGCTTATAATTAGAGCAGAAGTCTAATGGGGAAGGGAGGTAGGATGGAGGAGACCAGCATGTATATGAATGTAACTGGAAATTTAAAACCACTGTCCTCCTCCCTCCAGAGAAGAGAGATAATCTTTTAAAAGAATTGCAACACGAACAGTAATTGTAAAGCTTCCATAAAGGCTTATATTTTCATTTTAGAATATGAGGCTGAGTAGTACAGTTGATTACTAAAAAAAAAGAAAATAGAGAGGAGAGAGAGAGAGATCAAGAGTAGTATGTGCGTGTGGGAGGTGGGTTCCTGTTATAATAGAGAAAAAAAGATAAGGACAAAAGGGAGAAGGAAGGATGGAGTTGAGGAAAACAACAGAGCAAGTGGCTGAATCCCAAGTTGCAAAAATAACTGAAGAATTCTGTAATAATTGGTAAGTCTAATAATGAGTTTTTTAAAGCATTTGTTTTACTGTTACGTAAATTATTTTATTTCCCCAGACACAGCAGATGTCATCTTTAATCCAAACATCTGAAGCCGAGGTTTTATAACCATTGCCAGGGGAAGTAATAAACTTTCTTCTTGCTGTTTGAGTTCCTTTCTTCTGCATTCTGCCTCTATGAATCCACATTCTCGAGTATAAGTAGCTATTACATTTTGGCTATGTGAATTTGAATTTACTGCACAGCTATTTTATTAATTTCTCCACATAATTCCAATGACTTCAAACATTTAACGGGTTTAACTTTATTGGCCACTGTCTTCTGTAAGTTTGTCATACCTTGGTGACTTGTGCGTTGCTGTGATTCTGGAAGCTAGGAGCCCTGGTGGTGCAGCAGTTAAGAGCTCAGCTGCTAACCAAAAGGTAGGCAATTTGAATCCACTAGCCGCTCTTTGGAAACCCTATGGGGCAGTTTTATTCTGTCCTGTAGGGTCGCTGTGAGTCAGAATCGAGTCTACAGCAACCAGTTTCCACCCGTATTTCAAATATCAGCAGAGTCACCCATGGAAGACAGGTTTCAGCAGAACTCTGGATTGATAGATGAGGAAGAAAGGCCTGAAAACCTACTTTTAAAAATTAGCCAAGGAAAACCTCATAGATTACAACAGAATATTGTCGACTATATTGCTGGAAGATGAGTCCCTAGGTTGGAAGCCACTTAAAATACACAGTGGCTGGAACAATGGACTCAAGCATACCAAGATTTTGAGGTGGAGCAGGATTGGGCAAAATTTCATTCTGTTGTATATGCAATCACCATGAGTCAAAGCCAAATGGATGGCTAACAGCAACAAAAACAACTTTATGGAAGTTTTAGAGGAGAAAGCACACTGCATGATGAATGTTGTTTTTAGATGCCATTGAATCCATTCCAACTCATAGAGACCCTACGTACAACAGAATGAAACACTACCCAGTCTTGCACCATCCTCACAATCATCGTTAAGCTTGAGCCCACTGTTGCAGCCTTTGTGTCAATCCATCTTGTTGAGGGTCTTCCTCTTTTTTGCTGACCTTCTACTTTAACAAGCATTATGTCCTTCTCCAGGGACTGATCCCTCCTGATAACATGTCCAAAGTATGTGATATGTAGTCTCTCCATCCTTGCTTCTAAGGAGCATTCTGGTTGTACTTCTTCCAAGACATACTTGTTCGTTCTTTTGGCAGTCCATAGTATATTAAATATTCTTCACCAACACCGTAATTCAAAGGCATCAATTCTTCTTCTGTCTTCCTTGTTATTGTCCAGCTTTCACATGCATATGAAGCTACTGAAAACACCATGCTTGGGTCAGGCCCACCTTAGTCTTCAAGGTGACATCTTTGCTTTTTAACACTTTAAAGACATCTTTTGCAGCAGATGTACCCAAGGCAATTTGTCATTTGATTTCTTGACTGCTGCATCCATGAGTGTTGATTATGGATCCAAGTAAAATGAAATTCTTGACAACTTCAGTGTTTTCTCTGTTTATCATGATGTTGCTTATTGATCCAGTTGTGAGGATTTTTGTTTTCTTTATGTTGAAGTGTAATCCATACTGAGAGCTATGGTCTTTGATCTTCATCAGTAAGTGCTTCAAGTCCTTCTCACTTTCAGCAAGCAAGATTGTGTCATTTGCATAATGCAGGTTGTTAATGAGTCTTCCTCTAATCCTGATGCCCTGTTCTTCATACAGTCCCCAGCTTTTCAGATAATTTCTCAGCATATAATGATGAACAGTTGTCTACTATTTCCAGATGCCATACTCTTTACTCCCATATTCACACAGCTGACTTCTGGGTTATACAAACTAATTCAATGAAATTATATTGACAATATAATTAAAGCATTCTTGTGTTGCCGTGATGCCACAATGAAAAGGTCATGTATTTTAACTGGATTTTGGAGGTGTTGAAAAAAGTCTCCATGAGCAAATTTTTTGGAAATCTTAGCATCTCACAGTAAATTTAAAAGATATGGATTTTGTTTCCTCACTTAAGTTGAAAGTACATATTGTTGTATATATGTTAACAGTAAATTTAGTAGAAGGAATTCCTCAGATTTAGAATTAAAAAAATTAAAATGTACATTTCCTTTTTTCAGTGAATGTTATCAATGTATAATGTTCAAAAAGTTGAAAACATGACTTTCATATAAATATAAAACGAACACATGTAAAAGCATGTATTCACTTTACTAATGAGGGAATATTAAGCTGGTAAAGCTGGTTCAAAAGGGAGCCCTGGTGGCACAGTGGTTAAAGCACTCTTCTGCTAACCCAAAGGTTGGCAGTTCAAACCTACCAGTTGCTCCACAGGAGAAGATGTGGCAGTCTGCTTCCATAAAGATTTATAGCCTTGGAAACCCCATGGACAGCTCTACTCTATCCTATAAGGTCTCTATAAGTCTAAATCAACTCGATGGCAGGGGGTTAAAGCTGGTTAAAAGACCTTTTGTGGAACAAGATATTATAGTTCATCGGGAAAAAAAAAAATTAAAATAAGTTTGCATAGTTGGACACGAAACTGGTTGATATGCTAAAGAGCATTATAAATATAACTTCGGTGGTATCTTTTCTACCAGGATCAAATCTGCAAGGAAAGATGTAACTTCACTGAATCTAAACTCTTAATAGTAAATAACACAGGTAAATAACACAGTGAAACACAGGTACATTCTACTATACAACTTAATAAGCCTTGCATGAGCTTGATAAACATTGACTTAGTGTGGCAAGGAAAGGACATGCCACCAAACTTTTTTGCCTTATTTCTAATTATTAAATAGTTCTAACACTGACAATGGTAAACATAAGAGAAAAGTCATTTAGTTTATAACTCTTCTACCTTATGCTACTAATGCATGGAGTTCTCATTAGCATTCACCAGTTTTACTGTTTTTTTCATCCACTGACATAATCTCATAAATACAAAAATAGAACTTCAGCAGAAAGGAAAAAAAATTAATCGTAATCACATGAGCCCAAAGCACAAGACTTAACTCAAGTTAAAAAAAAAAACAAAAAACAAAAAAACTCACAAAACTATGAGTATAATTTAAAATTTTTATACATACAATTATTTGGGAATACGTAGCGGGAATGTGTTTAGATTTGGATTTTCAAGAAATCCTCCTGTTGCTGTCTAGTCCATTCTGACTCATAGCAACCCTATAGTCCTATTTATGCAAAATAGATAGCAACAAAGCTCTTCCACAAGCATAGAAACCATCAAATTGTTATTTTTATTTATTTTTGAGTACCTAATATTTCCAAACAGGTCTTTGCTTCCAGGACACAATAGCATTTCATGTGGAAATTTTATATTTTTGTTTTTCTCTTTAGGTTCATAGTTTACCCTAAAATAATATTTGCACATGGTATGAGGCCAGGGTCTTTTCTTTCCATGTGTTTTTCCTTTTACAACTACCATTCATTGGAGGAAAAAAAAAAAAAAAAGGAAAATTTACATTCACCCATGAATACACTTGATGCCTTTGTAAAAAAATCATTTGGGTCTATTTCTGTTCCATAAATCTATACGTCTATCTTTCCGTCAGTACCACACTCTCTTGATTACTTTAGCTTTATAGTAAGTTTGAAATTAAGACCAGTAAGACCACCAACTTTGTTTTTTAAGATTGTTTTGTTTACCCTTGTCAATTTCTAAAAAAAAGGGAAGAATTTTAATAGGAGTTAGGTTGAACCTATACATAAATTTTTGTACAATTTACATCTTAATAATATTGAATCTTTTTATCTATGAACCTAAAATATCTCTCCATACATTATTTTCTTAATTTTTATTCAACCAAGGATTATAGCATCAGTTTAGAAATCTGAAATATCTTTTGTTAAATTTGTCCCTAAATATTTTAGTATATTTAATTCCATTTTAAACCGTATTTCTTAATTTTATCTTCCAAAGTTTTATTGCTAGAGTATAGACATGCATTTGATATTTGTACATTGAATTTGCATCCTGTGACCTTTTTAAACTCACTTGATAGGGCCTGTTAGGGTTTTCTTCAACAATGATCGTATCTGCTATGAAAATTATAGTTTTATCTTTTCCTTTTTCAGTATTTTGCCTTTGATTTAATTTTCTTGCCTTATTATCTTTGCTAGGAGTTCAAGTACGATGATGAATATAAATGCTAAGAGAGAACTTCCTTGCCTTCTGGTCTTAGAGCAGGAATATTTAATTTATTATCATTAAGATATTACCTCTAGGTTTTTCATAGGTGCCAATTACCAGATTGAGAAAGTTTCTTTTTATTTCTAGTTTTCTCGTAATCAAAAAAAAAAATTTTTCTTATCATGAATAAGTTTAAATAGATATTGAATATTGTTACCAGAGATACCAGTAAGAAAATGGAGAAGTGAAACAGACGGGAAACGTAGATGAGTTACAGAGCATGATACTGCTGAGGGCAACCAGGCACCATCCTGCTGGGGACCTCTGGGACATGCTATGTAATATACCTCTCAGGTTTGTTACACAAAAAGAGAAGAAAGTGGTCTTATTTATTAAATATCACATTTGTCATCGATTAAGGATGACTCTAAGGTACATTGATTTCCTAACTCAGTCTTCATTATTCAAAGAGTGAGCAGGATCTTTTAGCCAGAGAAAGCCTCAGACAGAGATATTAAGTAAGAAACCATTAGCGTGGACAGAAATGTTGAGTTCTGGTGAATATGGGTAGGACAATAATATCAACTGATAAGCAACATGTTATGATTCTCTTCCTTTAGAACTTGCCATAGAAATTATGGATGGATTTTTAACTTCTCAGAATCCAAGTTTAATATGTGTATCCTCTTCAAAGATATAATGGTTTTTGAAGACTTTAAACTCTGTACACTACCTTCCAAATTTAGACTAGTCTGACATATTTTAATTCTATGTCATTTTTGATACAATAGATGTTATTATTACTCTTTATAGTCAATATATATTTGCCCTATATTTTTCATTTTCTAAAATTCTTCAATATTTCCTTCATCTCAGTTTACCATTTAGGATCTATTCCTTTTAACTTAAAGTATATTCTTTTAAATTTCTTCTTAGTGATAATCTGCTTGTGATTACATTGCTCACACTGGGCTTATTTCTTTTATAAATGTATTTATTTCACCCTCATTTTTCAGTCATATATTCACTAGTTATAGAATTCTAGGTTCACAATTTTCTTTCGACACATCGAAGATATCCTTCTACTTGATTGTGGTTTCCACTGTCAACATAAAGAAATCTATTCCAAGAATAATTAGCCCTTCTTTGAATGTAATCTGAGATTTTTCTCTAACTGATTCTAAGATTTTATCTTTCCTTTTGGTATAGGATAATTTCACTCTGATGTGTCTAGATGTCTTATCTAGGTTGCTGTTTGTTTATTTTTGTTTTTATTTTCCCATGCTTGAGGTTATTTGAGCTTCATAGATCTATAAATTGTTGTTTTGGAGCAGTTCTCAAAAAATTGTTTTCAGCTATTTTCAAATATTGACTCTGTCCAATTCTCTTATAAGACATTCAATCCCAAGGGCTAAAAAATACTTTAAAACTTGTATTTCCTGCTGTTTTAATGATCTCTGCAACCCATAACCAGACTAAATAATGTTCATTTAACATATTTACCTTCTTATGATTCTGTGAAATTGACAGTGGTGGTTGTTTTCTTCTTCCAATTTGCAGTAGTCAAAATATTATATTTCGTACAGTTCCTCTCCGCTGTACTCCTATTTCATTCCGCCTGCATGTCTAGTACAGCATTTATAAATTTTGGTATTCTGATAAATGATTATGCCTACACAAAAATTTCCTCTAGATTTATGCAGAATGGTATTAGGGGAAGCGCCTGCTTCTGCCTTTCTCTCAGTTCCTTTAAAATGCCTTCATAAATAGTAGATATACAATCAATAATAGTTGTGGGAAACTTAATTAATGTGATTTCACAGCAAGCAGGAAGTGTTATTAAATATTCTTGCAGCTTCAGTTTAAATTTGTACAGAAAATAGTTATTCTTAAACCTCTATCTCTTTTTTCCTTTAGTCTTCCATAGTTACGCCAATTTTCAGACTCAAAGACAAAACAACAAAACAAGGGACACGTGAAGTCACATCCCATGTGAGTTTCTCTGCCACCCCTTTCACAGTTACCTCCCTTCCTCTGCAGCTTAAAGCTACATCAGAAGCTTGGAGGTACAGAGAGACATTGGCTTGGTACAAAGCTACAATCTATGGGAAATGTCAGTTTTTAATAGGCCAAAAGTGTGTGGTAGGAAAATGTATGGTGATATGCACTTTAAATGTACTAATCCACTGGATTTCCTGTGTCTGTCACCCTCCTTGGTGTAGTGGTTAAGCACTCGTCTGCTAACCAAAGGTCGGCAGTTCAAACCTACCAGCTGCTCCGCAGGAAAAAGATGTGGCAGTCTGCTTCCTTAAGGATTACAGCCCTGGAAACCCTATGGGACAGTTCTATTCTGAACTATAGGGTCTCTATGAGTCAAAATTGACTTGTTTTGGTAGCCCTTCTTTTCTGATGACAGAAGTTACATACTCTTCCACACCCTCAGACCAAACTCAGTCCCTCCTGGGATGCGAGAAAAACCCTGCCTTTATAAAGGATCACTTGTTAAGGGAGTTTTTCTAATCCTCTACCTATAACTACTCTGCCTTTAGACCTGCTCTGTCCTTGAGTCACACTATTAAGTAAGTTTTTGCTTTATTCCAAGGGCCAAGAATTTATCCCAAGTTTTTCTTTCAGTCTTATTCCCTGATGCCTGAGTCCTTCTTTTGTTTATCACCTTAATACACAAGTCCCTCTAGGTCTGGAGATCTGGTTGTTATTGTTATTATGCTACAGTGTTTCTTAGAGCAAATTTGACTAGGGTAAAGCAGACACTTTGTTGTTGTGCGCCTTCAGTCCATTCCGACTCATAGCTGCCCTGTGGCTGGACTCTATGAAGAAGAATGGGGCATCAAGATTGGAGGAAGGTGCATTAATAACCTGTGTTATACAGATGACACAACCTTGCTTGCTGAAAGTGAGAGGACTTGAAGCACTTACTAATGAAGATCAAAGACCACAGCCTTCAGTATGGATTATGACTCAACATAAAGAAAACAAAAATCCTCGAGATTGGACCAATAAGCAGCATCATGATAAACAGACAAAAGATTGCAGTTGTGAAGGATTTCATTTTACTTGGATCCACAATCAAAACCCATGGAAGCAGCAGTCAAGAAATCAAAAGATGCATTGCATTAGGCAAACCTGCTACAAAAGACCTCTCTAAAGTGTTGCAAAGCAGAGATGTCACCTTGATGACTAAGGTGCGCCTGCCTGATATGCATGTGAAAGCTGGATGATGAATAAGGAAGACCAAAGAAGAACTGATGCCTTTGAATTGTGGTGTTGGCGAAGAATATTGAATATACCATGGACTGCCAGAAGAACGAACTAATCTGTCTTGGAAGAAATACAACCAGAATGCTCCTTGGAAGCAAGGATATCAAGATTATGTTTCACATATTTGGACAAGTTATCAGGAGGGATCAGTCCCTGGAGAAGGACATCATGCTTGGCAAAGTAGAGGGTTAGCAGAAAAGAGGAAGACCCTCAACAAGATGGACTGGCACAGTGGCTGAAACAATGGGTTCAAGTATAGCAACCATCGTGAGGATGGTGCAGGACCGGGCAGGGTTTCCTTCTGTTGTACATAGAGTAGTTATGAGACAGAACCAACTCAATGGCACCTAACAACAACAACAATCTTTACAGGAGTAGACTGCCAGGTCTTTTCTCCCATGGAGTGGCTTTCAGGTTCCAAATGCCAACTTTTCAGTTAACTATCGAGCATTTAACCATTGCGCAACCAAGCAGACATTTTAGCAATGTTCATTTCATCTTTCAGGACTGATGTGTGTATTACTTATCACTTAGTAAGTAACCTGAGAGAGTTAATGTATTTTTCAAATCTTCCTTGGATCAGTGCTTAACTCTCCTAATGCATATTTGATGCCTATTGAGAATAGTGATTAATCATCCTTAATCCTCTTGAACAAAACTACTTCCTTATCACTAATCACTATGAGCTTCAGGTTCAGAACCCATGAAATTTCTCCCATCTTGTTGGACTTTCACCTGCAGTTCAATCAGCTTTTCTGCCCTTCCAGACCATGCCACCCAGTTCTCAAAATAGCCAAACAGACTTGTATAGTGTCAAATGGCAGCATCCTCTGGTCAGCCTCATTATTTTTCTGGTAATTTTTTAATGAATGTTCTGTCCTAAAATAGCATGTAAAGTTTACAAGAAATCTTATCCCAATGAAGAATCCTACTTTTCCAATTTTGTGCCTGAAGATATCTCCTTTTTTCCCCAATGACAGATCCTGAAACTTTGGTGAAAACCTAGTCCTTTCATTCTACTAGTCCAGCCCCCCCAAAATAAATACATAATAACTAGAAAAACATATAGATATTTCATAATCATATATTTAAAAAGGTCTGTAAGTCCTTAAAATCATTTCAGTATTATTTCATTAAAAAGTTATTCTTACTTTTTATTAATTCAAATTTAACTTTCTTGTTTTGTGATAAAGGTTAAATTTTGCATGTAATTCTGAATAAATAAATATTTAAGAGCCTATGTCTAAGTTTGAAAAATATTATATCTATCCATTACCCCTGTGAGTTGGCTGTGCTGTGGTGGCTTTTACTAGTTTCTCCATATAATTCGAATAACTTCAAATATTTAATGGCTTTAACTTTATTGACCACTACCTGTCTCTGTTTGTCATACCATGTTGACTTGAGTGTTACTGGAAGATAAGCCCCCTAGGTTGGAAGGCACTGAAAATACACAGTGGTTGCCACAATGAACTTGAACACACCAATGATAGTGATGATGATGCAGGACTGAGCAACATTTCATTCTACTGTCCATAGGTTTGCCATGAATGTGCATATATATATATATATATATATATACTACAAATTACTCGGTGGCATTCAAATAACGAAAAGTTTAACAAAATCTATATAAGATCTTCAAAACTGACATTTGGAGTTGCCCTTAATTGACTTATTCTTGAGCATGTTTTGTACTCTGTCCTTTCTTTAAAATTTTACCAGCTATGGGCACACTCAACACCCATTGCCTAGTCCCACCATTTCAACTGGTGACGTCACAATGAGTTGGAACTAGGTATTTCAAAAGATTTAATTTATTGATTGAAGTATCTTCTTACCTTCTTAAACTTTGTAGGACTAAGAATTAGATTGCAGTGATCTATTTAAAATAGTCACTAAACAACTACTAAATTATTCTTATTAATTAATATCCAACAATTTTGGTAATAGATCTTCTTAAAGGAAAGTCTCATATCAAAAGACAATGGTTCAACATCTCTCAGTCCACAGATGACTCCCAAGGGTAAATATTCTGGAGAGGAAGATTCATTCCTTAGAGCCAATTTATGAACTCCAGCTTCACAAACCAACATTGATTTGAGGGAGTTAATTTTCCCTAAAGCTGCTTGTTCATTCCCAGGAATTTCTCATCCCTGGAGGGAAAAATTTCTCTTGTGCTTCATACTTCCACAAGATTGGGGAAAAAAAAAAAAAAAAAAAAAAACTAAGGAAATTAGATTTACTAACTACTTGTCTTAAAAAAAATAACTGCAAAATTCTGTGCTAGTTTGGTAAATCGAACATGTAAGTTTGATATATTTTTTTTTTTTTTTCAGAAACAGAAAACATCTTTTCCCTTGTAAGGTCACAGAGCATGAAAAATAGTTAAGATGCCCAAATCAGTTTCTATAAGTGGACTTACTTTGTTATGGAACCATATCTTTAAAATTAATAGAGGATAACTAAAACCATCATGAAGAAATAATATAAAGATACATAACCCTCAAACCTTCACCTTAAGTTTTGTTTACCCTTATGTGGTACAATGAATTATTTAATATGGCCCTTCTAGCTGTAGTCTTTGCAATTCCCACCAAATAACTAAGTGAGACTATGCAAATAAAGTGCTTGTGGTCCACCAAAGGGATTGGAGAGTGTCTTAGTTATCTACTGCAGCTGTAACAGAAGTATCACAAGTGGATGGCTTTAACAAGGAGAAATTTATTTTCTCACAGCCTAGTAGGCTACAAGTCCAAATTTAGGGCATGAGCTCCAGGGGAAGTCTTTCTCTCTCTATTGACTCTGGAGGAAGTTCCCTGTCATCAATCTTCCCTTGGTCTGGTAGCTTCTCAGCACAGGAACCTCTGGTCCAAAGGGCACACTCTGCTCCTGGTGGTGCTTTCTTAGTGGTATGAAGTCGTCCTGTCTCTCTGCTCACTCTTCTCTTTTATATCTCAAAACAGATTGACTCAAGACACAATCCATTCTTGTACATTGAGCCCTGCCTCATTAACATAACTGCGACCTATCTCACCTTATCAACATCATAGAAGTAGGATTTACAACACATAGGAAAATGACATCAGATAACAAAATGGTGGACAATCACGCAATACTGGGAATCATGGCCTAGCCAAATCGATACATGTATTTTAGGGAGACACAATTCAACCCACGATGGATGGCTTGCTAGTAATGTAAATAAGATGAATGGCACCATTGTGGGGGTGGAACAATGCAAATAAGGTATATGGAGCACTAAGGAGGGGATTGGTCAGTTTTGCCATACCGCTAGGCTTAAAATGAGCCATTCCAGAGGTGGATAGAAAAGGATCTCAACACCACCAAGAAAAAAGAGCCAGGAGTGGAGCACGTCCTTTGGATCTGGGATCCCTGCACTGAGAAGCTCCTAGATCCAGGAGAGAGAGAGGAGATGTAACACAGAAGACAGAGAGAGGCAGCAGAACAAGGACAGAGAGGGAGAGCTGTAACACTGGAGGTGGTGAAAAGCAGTGGCAGAGAAACAGCATCAGCAGAGGAAGAAGAACCAGGAGACTGGCAGGAGACAGCATGGTGGGCTTCCCAGCCCATGGAACAAGAAAGCTGAGCACCTTTGGGCATGAGGCTTACGGCAGAGCAGGGTGCCTCCAGGCACTAAAAATGCTTTGTAACACTGGCCTGAGCAGGGCAGAGGCTGGGCCAAGGGGCCAGAGAGAAGTGTGCATGGCTGAGAAAAGGCTGTCCTGATCAAAAAACTGTAAGCTGTGTGTTCCTGAACCTGAATTGTAACCCGTTACTTCCCTAATAAACCCCATAATTGTACATATTGTCTGCAACTTCTGTGTGACAATTCCAACAAATTATTGAACCCAGCAGAGAAATACAGAGGCCATGGAGGGAAGGCTGGTGTCAGAACTGGTAAAAAAGGCTGATGAGAGGAGGTATGTCTGACCTCCACATCATAGGAATCAGCCTTGGGCTGTTGATCTTGATTTTTCTTCCCCTTGTGAAGTTAGAGGAGATCAGATGCCACCCTCATGCCATTTTTACACCTTAGCAACAGTAACTGAAAAAAGAGCTTAGATTTTTGATGTAAAATTAAGTGTACATCTGAACTGATGAAAGGTGAAAAAACACATAAAAATTAGTTTACAGCCATGTTCATTCTTCCATCTCCCATGTGTCTCTCTATCAGTCCTTATTCTTAGACCTTCTGAACAAAACTGACTTCCTTATCACTAATATTACTCAGCAAAGTTTCAGGTTTGCTGCCATGAAAAAGTATTGGATCTTATGTGAATCTAGGAGACTTTTCCCCATCCAGATGTCCTTGGACATTTTAGATGTGTTTAGAGATCTGGAGAATTCAGCTAGGGTGGAAGTTCCCAGGTGTTGCAAAGTTTACGGCTCCACTACTAGCCAAAAGATTGGCAGTTAGAAGCCACCAGAAGGCACCTTGAAGAGAGGCCTGTGATCTGCTTCCAAAAGGTCATAGCCTTGAAAACCCTGTGAAGCAGTTCTACTCTGCACACATGGGGTCTCCATGAGTTGCAATTGACTCAATGACAACTAACAACATTACTTCAATCTCTGATCTAGAATACACTTTCTCCTCACTTATAGACTATCTCTTTATCTGATATTTTGTATTTACGAGAATGGTAAAAAATCTACTATCCAATTAATTTTTGCATTAACAATATATGCCTGGCAGTAACAAACGCTGAGGTGCAAGGCGAGAGTAATGCTGGCTGTGATGACTAAGGTTACGTGTCAACGTGGCTGGGCCCTGATTCTCACTGGTTTGGCAGTTATGTAATCATGTAATTTGGCAGTTATGTAATGATGTAATTTGACAGTTATGTAATAATGTAGTCATCATTTTGTAATCTGGTGGTCATCCTCTATTTTTGTATAATGCTGATTTCACATAACAACCTGGTTTTTGGAACCTAACCATTTTGATAAGTGAGGAGAGGGTGTATTCAGTGATGAACTTGGAAGGCCAAGATGCTTCTTCCCCAGGGATCAGAGGGCCGGGTTGGTGTGAATCCATTTTCTTCTTTATGCCATTAGTCCTATTTTGCTATCAATGCCTCAATCACAGAAGAAATTTAGGGATTGGCTTTAGTCCCAGAAAGATGAGGAGGTTTGTTCATTCATTCAGTGAGTAATTCTTTAGATGTTGTAAACTTCTCTGAATAAAGTTAACAGACTGGTAAATCAGGGAATTATGTAGATACAATTGATCTGGATTTGGCAAGGTATTTGACAGTCTTTCCTCATCTCTCTAGGATGAAGACATGTGGCCAGAATGATATGCAGTTTGATGTCTGTGTAACTGTTTGAATTACTAATCCCAACATGTGTGATTTAGTATATGTGTGTCATTCTAGTAGGAGATCTCTACTCATATGTTGCTTTTTTGTTGTTTTTGGGTGCTATTGGGTCAATTCCAACTCATAGTGACCCCATGTGTCAGAGTAGAACTGCCTCATAGGGTTTTCTTGGCTGTAATCTTTACCAAAGCAGATCACCATGTCTTTCTCTTGCAGAGCCGCTGGGGAGGTTTGAGCTGTCAGCCTTTCAGTTAGCAGCAGACAGATTAACTGTTGCTTTACCAGGCTCCTTATATGTTGCTTAGTCCTTAGTAATTCACTAATCATTTTTTTTTTTTAAATATAGCTTAAAAAAGAAGAAGAATGAAATGTTAATCATATTAGTTGGAGGGGTAACAAACACTTTAGAAGACCAAGTCAAGATCTGGATGATATTGATGGCTGGAAAACATAGCACTGCTCAATCTCTATTGAATAGAAAAGTGATCAATAAAAAACTGCACTTAGGCTTAAGAAAAGAATAAGAGCAAACACATCAGTAGGAAAAATACAATTTAGGGAATTAAGAAATTTAAAGATTACATGCCATTTTCTAAATAGAGCCTGAGAAGAATTTTTTAAAGTTAGAGGAAGATCCGATGTTGATGATTATCTGATTGGTTGGTGTGGTCCAACAAATTGCAGAATTTTTTGTTCCTTGGCTTCTTCTAAGATTTCCCTTCATGGATTATTAACCTAGACCGTCACCTGAGGCCCTCCTCTATAAGTTTTCCTTGAATAAAACGTGTGTTTCCATTTATTTATTTCTCTATATATTTAAACTTTTAAGGTCCTTGTTATATTATTCTGTGGCGTTTTATATTGCAGATTTTTGTTGGAAATGTTTTATATATTCCTTATGATTAATGGAAACCCAGGTTGCATAGTGGTTAAGTGCTACGGCTGCTAACCAAAAGGTTGGCAGTTCATACCCAACAGGCGTTCCTTGGAAACTCTATGGGGTAGTTCTATTCTGTCCTATAGTGTCGCTATGAGCTGGAATCCACTTTACGGCAACGAAACAGGGGTTATGATGATTACTCATAAGATTACTTTTGCTTTTTTTTAGTTTTATAACTTTTGCTTTTATCTTTAAATGAAGTTTAGAAGTAGTGTATCAGAAAAGAAAGTTATAAAAATTCCAAGGCCGAAATAGACTGGATGCCTACTTTTCATAGATTAAATCTCTAAAGAGCTTTACTTACCCATAAGATTTTTAAAAATCATTCTTTGATGAGTTACTTCAGCCTAAGATCATTTACCTAGTAAAATTGTAGGGTTTCTGCTATATAACAGACACTGTTTAAAAAGGGAAATATTAACTCCGTGCTAAAATAACTCAAACGAAGAGTTTGACAAAACATTAGGAAGATGTTGAGATTTCAGCTCAATAAAAGTTCAATTTAATGATGTTGTGATGGATCTGCCAAAATGTTTAGAATAATTGTTGTCCACAATAATAACTGTATAATGTTCATCAAAGGCAAGTGATAACTATGCTCTCATATGTGTTGGTCAAACAAGGGCTATGGCATACTAGAACAGTAGAACTTGTACTTTGAAACACGGGTTGACAAATATCTATGTATCCCATTTTAAATAACCTCAACTATCTAAGTTAATTTATATAGAGTTCCTCCCACCTAGGAATTTACAGACTAGTGCTATATACTGAAGAGTGAAGAGATAAGTAGGAAGGACAAGTAAGAAATAGACATTGATTCAACATAAGGGGGAAGATAGCCAACAGCTTACAACAGTGTTAAATAAGTGGGATACCTTTCAAGTCAGAGTTCCCATAAGAGTTATCCACATAGAATGTTTATTAGTGATGTTATTGTGGCCAATGTATATATGCAACAATCTAGGGATGAGATTAACAACATCAAAAATATCCTTTTATTCTTGAATTTTATGAAACAATATACATTTAAAAAGCAATGTGCTGTAAGCATTAAGGAAGGGAAAAGTTAGTAAGTAATAGGTCATATAGAGTCAAGTGGATTCTGCTTCCTCTAAGGATAAGAAGATTGGAATAGGAAAGGAAGAAAAAAAGGCATTGTTTCAGGGCAGGGTCCTTGTGCACCAGGATGCAGGTAGTGGAGAGGGAAGCTAGACAGTAAAGGAGGGAACACTGAAGACTGATTTTGGAACACATTTTAATATGTACTGCTCTCCCAATCTGATAATTATGTTTGGATATAACAAAGTAGAAGTGCAGTGATGGAAAAGATATATTTTAACATGATTTGGCCTCCAATATACCCATCCACATTTTTTTTTTTCAAATTATAGATACTCCCCAGCTTATGACTGGGTTCTGTTCCTACGACTCTGGTACGTCGGTTCTGACATAGGTCGAATACCTCTTTTTTTTTTTTTTTCAATATTATTGCCTTTTTTTATCAGTAGCTTTATAGATCTCATCTGTATTTGTCTTTGGAAGTTGGCATGAGAATAATAGCATCAGCAAATTATGTCCTGCAACATTACATGTAGTACATATTACTAATGATAAGATGTACAAAAAACAAAAACAAAAATGCATGGTGGTAAGTGCGGTTAGTCGTAACTCAAATGTGATATACATCAGGGACGACTTGTATGCACTTTTAAAAAAAAATTCCAGGAACATATTCTATTTCTTGTTTTTCAATTTAAATTAGAATGGGAACTTGGATGTATTATATAACAGACATTACTAGGCCTATATTGCCAAAATCAAATAAAAGTGGATAATTTAGTATAAAGAGGCTGCCTTTACCACTTAACTAACCAATTAAAATTTTAAAAAAGTCAATGCCTAGGCCAATCTTATTCCAAAAAATACATTATAGAAAACACGAACATACCATGTATGTATGTGCATACCTGCATAATATGAGGCCTATTTCTGAAATCTCCTTGATTTTTGTCCCATTTCCTTATGTTCTAATCATGTGACTATATGGTAAGGCCTCTGACAGCTAGAAAAGCTTTCTTTTCTCAACACATTTCCACATCTAAAAGTACTGGCCCACTATATCAAAGCTAATAAATAGTATCTTCACATAGATATTGTTTATTCAACAATTTTGAATAAGTACTTGATCTGAAGAGGGAACAAGAAGTTATACATTTAAGAATATTTAACGAAGTCCAGCAAGACTTAAGAATATTTAAGGTAAAAAAAAGAAATGCATATTGGCTGTGCTTAAAATATGTCTATTATCCAGTACTCTGAATAGTAAGATAGATGAGTTTGGAAGATATGTGTTATTCTTGTCCCTAAGAAAATTGATTCCCTTTACTTATAAGATGTATTGGTGTTTCCTACTTTTTTTTTTCTTTTACTTTATTCCAACCCTAACAATAAAATATAATTGGATTTTAGACCCTGAAACAGAATAGACATCTTTGTGTTGTGTTTTTGTAATTTTTACTAAGCTTTTATCATATTTAAAAAAGTAAAACCAGCAAGAAAAGCTAATAGAAAAACATAAATATTTGTCCCAAAAGAAAAGTCTGAGAAGAGGTATTTGATTTTTAAAGCTTTAGATTAAACATTAATTAACATAGTTTCATAGCATGCAAATGGTCTGCTTTCAAACAAGAATAATTTAGGCCTGATTAACATAATTTTGTCACAAGTTTAGAAGAAGATAGTTTTCAGTTATTTCAGGAAAAAAAACACTATGATGAGAAGTAATTGAGATTTTAATTGTATTATTACCAACAATAAAGAAAAAAATAGAAACACTGTAAACCCATAAGTATTTTTAATGTTAGGAATTATAAGCATTCATAAGATATTTTCCATGTGTGAATTGGAAGATTGAGATACAGTCTTTGATTCAACGCATAATTATTGATCTTCAGCTATAAACAAGGCACTGATCTAGTTAGTGGGGATAAAGCAACAAATAAGATTGGCAGCAGCTACAGTTCAACATTCATCTTTGTTTCAGATGCCTATAATTGCCCACTTGACATCTCCACTAGGATGTTTAATAGCTATCCAAACATAATGTGTACTAAACAGAATTCTTGATTTTCCCCAAGAGGGATACTGAAATTCACAGAGATGCTCAACTCTAAAAACCGAGGGCTTATTATGTATTCACATCCTTTCTTTACTCCCATACAATCCATCAACCAACACTGTCGATTCTACTTCTGAAATATATCTCAGATTTCTGCATTTTTCTTAACCTTCCCTGCCACCATTCTTATACTCAAAACGCGTCTCTATTGCCTTGCACGAAACAGTTGCCTCCTCATCACATCCAGGCTTCCACTTATGCCCTACTATAACTCTTTTTTCATGGAACAACCAGAATGATTTTTAACTGTATTAATCTAATTTCTTCAGTTTTCGGCCTAAACCCATTTATTGGTTTCCCTTCGCTCACCATTCTCCTTCCACACTGAACTCCTTTCAGTTTCTACACCTACTGTGCTGCTTTGTACTGCTGAACTACTTTTTACTTGTATTTTCCTCAGTAGAAAGTGATATTCTCCTATGTCTTTACTTGGTTGTCTCATTTTCACCCTTGAGGCCCCAGGTTAAGCATAATGTCCTAAATAACAAAGAGACTGTCCGTCCCTCCCCGTCCCTCCCGGCAGCTCCCTAGGTCCCAGTCATGCTTTATCACAGCACCCTACTTAATGTGTCCTTCACAGAAATTTCCACCATTGGAACATATTTTAAAATTCATTTACTTGCTGGGTATTTTTGCCCTACTCCTTTGGCTAACTAAGCTCACGGAGAGCAGAGCATCTGTTTATCTTCTTCAATATTTTGTCTTGTGCATGGCAAACTATATTTGTCGCAGAGTAGCTGTTCAAAAAATACTTATTGAATGAACACATGTGTATGAAAATCCTAAAGAAGAGGAAAGAGGTTCTTTATTTGTTTCCATTGTCATCTTTTGATTTCCTTCAACAAGTATACCCTGATTAACTATTATTCTCTAGGTAATATTTTTAGTTGCTGTGATTGAACAGCTGAAAAGGAGACAAGCATGTCTGTACCAATAGAGATAACTTTCTAGTAGGTGGAGACAGAAAATAAGCAAGATAAATAAGAATATCTATACTACATTAGATGTTGTTTTGTGTTACGGAGAAAAATCAAAATGAAATAAAAGGTAAGGTGGGGTGGTGATTTTAATACAGTGGGCTGGGAAGAATTTAGAAGAAAGGGATATTTGAGCACAAACCTGAAAGAAGTGAAGGAGCAAAGGGAAAAACAAGGGCTACAGTCCCAAGGCAGGTGCTTGCCAGGCATGTTTGAAGCTGAGCATAGAAGGCAGTTTGGCTACATCATAGATAGAAAGAGATTAAGTAGGAAAAAATAAGGTCAGAGATGGTACTTAGGGAGAAAGGAATGCACAAGGTGAAGAATTGGTAAGATTGTTAAGCTGTTTAATTTTTTTTCTTTTTAATTTCACTGCTTATGAGGTGGGAAACCAGTGATGGGTTTGGAGCAGAAGAGTGACTTTGATATAATTGATATATTTTTATCCTCTGCACAAAGGATGCAAGAGCAAATGTAAGAAGACCAAAAGTTGGCTATCGTAACTCAGGTGTTATGTGATGGTTGCTAGGAGCAAAGCAGTAGCAGTGGAAGAAGCAAGACTTGTTCTGATTTTGGCTGTATTTTGAGGCTAGAGCCACCAGGATTACCTGATAGACTGGGTATGAGTTATGAAAGAAAGATGAATGATAAGGATGGCCCCAAGCTTTTTCTCCTGAACACCTTGTAGATTTCCTGCTGAGACTGGCATGATTCTGAGAGGAACACGCTTTTGCTTTTTGTTTTTTAACCCCTCCTTGACTCCTGGTGACATATTAAATTTGAGATGCTAGTTATACATTGAAGTGGCAATGTTGAGTAGGCATTGGAATATATGAATCTGGATTTCAGTGAAGTCTAGGTTAGAAATATAAATTTAAGAGTCATCAGCATATCTGGAGTATTTAATGTCATCAGGCTGGCTGAGTTTACTTAGAAAGTGGATATAGATAGTAAAGAGAAGAGGTACAAGGGATGAGCCCTGGATCAGTCTGAAGTTTTATGGAGGAGCTAGAAAAGGAAATGGAGAATGAGTGATCAAAGAGGTAGGTGGAAATCCAATAGACTAAACTGTGAACAGAGTGTGGTATCCTTATGTCTTAGTCATCTAGTGCTGCTATACCAGAAATACCACAAGTGCATGGCTTTAACAAAGAGAAATTTATTTCCTCACAGTAAAGTAGGCTAAAAGTCTAAATTCAGGGCGGCAACTCCAGGGGAAGGCTTTCTATCCTGTTGACCTTCTCATCAATCTTCCCCTAGACTAGGAGCTTCTCCATGCAGGGACCCTGGGTCCAAAGGACATTCTCTGCTCCTGGCACTGCTTTCTCAGTGGTATGAGGTCCCCAACTCTCTGCTTGCTTCCCTTTCATTTTATCTCTTGTAAGATAAAAGGTGGTGCAGGCCACAACCCAGGGAAACGCCCTTTACATTGGATCAGGGATATGACCTTAGTAAGGGTATTACAATCCCACCCTAATCCTCTTTAACATAAAATTACAATCACAAAATGGAGGACAGTCATACAATACTGGCAATCACGGCCTAGCCAAATTGTTACACACATTTTTGGGGCAACATAATTCAATTCATGACATCTTAAAAACAAGAAAGGAAAAAAATTCCAGAAGGAAGTGATGAACTGTGTTATGCAGCTCATAGATCTGGTGAAATGAGTGTTGATGATTAGCATTATGTTTATGATAAGAAAAGATTCTCAACCCTTTAATTCTTTATTTAAATCTTTAAATTATTTAATTCTTCCAAAGATCTGCCTATCTACTACTTTGAGGCTGAGAAGAAAGCAAATAGAAACAGGGTATGGATATTGCAATCAGGTCTCCTTCACTGTGATGGTTAAGGTTGTGTGTCAACTTGGCTTGGCCCTGATTCTCAGTGATTTGGCAGTTATGATGTAGTTTGGTAGTTATGTAATCCTATAATCAACTCTATGATGAGATCTTCTACAGTTGAAAGGGAGTTTCCTTGGGGGTGTGGCCTGCCTCTAGTATGTAAACAGATGTTATAGCAAGGTTCTTGCTCTGGATCCTGCAAGACTAAACTGGGACTTGACTAGCAGCTTACCTGCTGATCTTGGGATTCGTCAGCCTCTGCAGCCTGTGAGCCAGCAGTCTGATATCCGACCTGCTGATCTTGGGTTCGTCAGCCACTGCTACTGCTTGAGTTGGGAGAAGCCTTCAGCTTTCAGGCTAAGCTGCATCTTGGGACTTGCCAGCCTCTACAACCACATAAGCCATTTCCTTGAAATAAATCTCTCTCTCTCTCTTTCCATGTATATGTATATAGAGGGTAGACAGAGAGACAGAGAGATAAAGGTAGAGTTAGAGACAGAGAAATAGATATATACATTTCACTGGTTTTGCTTCTCTAGAGAACCCAGCCTAACACAAACAGAAACAAGGTGTGGGTATTACCATCAGGTATCCTTGACTGAAGAAAATTGAAATCCTAACTGGAAGTTTGTCCTTTTCAACAAAGCCCATTGGTTAGGGAGGTACTTCTAGGTAGAATAGAAGAATGGGAAATGTGCACAACCAGTCAGATCAAAAGAATCAACTCCAGTGATCACTATGTTGGATGCCCCAGTCAGGTATCCTCCTGTTTAGAAGTCTAGTCATGGAAGTGATATATACCAGAAGATCACTAGGAAGACCCCTGTAAAGCTTAAAGAAAATCTGAGAATAACCAATATAGAGCATTTAAACTTTTCCACAGATGTATGCCCTAAATTAAACCCAAAATAAAAGTTTAAAACGAATTCATAGACAAATTGCCTCTCCATGAGATTAATTTGGGATTTTAGATTTTTAGGGACTCTAACAAATTTTGTGACAATATCATGTGATGGCTAATAACACAAAGTTTAGAATCAAAGAGATACTGGTTGAATTCTCATAATTACCACTTGGTACCTCTGTGATTTAAGTACTTGGGCTTCAACTGCTACTTCTAAATCTAAAGAATATCTACCTCATAGGATAGTTTTAAGATAGAAATGAGATTTTAAATGTAAAATACACTATAGTGCCAATTATTCTTTAAGTGATAAACATGAGATAAAATATTTTACATTGAATCTATATACTCTTTTAAGTTATTCCTTGGGGCTCTCAGAAACAGGAATCTAGCCTACATGTCTTGAAGTGTTAATATAGTTCTAATTTTATGTTGCAATTTCACATATCCTGTCTCTCATAGCAAGGACTGAGATTCAGTCAAATTATTTATGCAGTGATTAAAATCTAGATATGAAACACATCTTTAAAATAAGTTGTTCTTTCTAATATAAATACAAAGAAAGTCAATATACACTATTTTTAAAATTTTTATATTTGGCTATTGTTATATTTTTAGTGTTTCAAAATATATATTTGGTGAAATTTAAGAAAAGAAAATGTTTAGAGAGAATTCATTTTGTGCATGATCTCAGAGATGGTCAGGTCACTACAAATGTCTGTGAGATTTTCAGCATGCTATGATTTTAGCTGGGTTAAAAATATGACATGAATTTCATAGGGCTTCATAATATTATGTTTTTTTCCTCTTATGCTATTAAAATGATCTTACATTGTAATTCTTAAGGGTAATATTAAACTAGATTGTAAATTAATGCTAAGCTTTTGCAAGACAGTTACATACTTTAATTTCTTTCAAGGGAGCATGTTGCCTATGCTTACCGAACTGTGTGTACTTCCCCAACTACAGAAAATAGGAAGTATGATAGTGTTTTTACCATTGAATATAATGGCCAAACAGCCTTAAAAAGGCTCTGAAATGGTTCAAGAAATTTGTTTCTCTAGAAGTCGGTATGTGAACCAACATTACAGTACAATCATCTAATAGAATATCCATACCAAAGAGTAATAATATTAAGAATATGTATTTGTAATGTAATTTATTTATATAATTTTATATTTTTGTACAGTGCTATCTATTACATATGAATTACTTATAATGGATAATTTATTTAATTGAACTTTTCTCATGTATTGATAATTTATAATATATATTGTAATTTATTATATATTGTCATATTTGTTATCTATTCTTAAAGTGTCTAAGTAAATTTATATTGACAGTTTTATAATGGAAGTTTTGCTTACATCCCTCCTCCAGTGCCTTTATTGTTCACTGTCCGTTCTATGTTTACGTTGCAAACTCAACATCTTTGCACACTAAACTTTTTTTTTTTTAAAGGGAGAGCAGAAGCATTTTTTTAAATACACTGAGAGTGATTTTAGAAGTATATGTGAGCACTCATACCAATTCTTCTTCACATATATTCTTGGATCATGCTACTGTTGTTGGCTACTGCTGAGCCAGCCCCCAATTCATGGCGACCCCATCTGTTACAGATCAGAACTGCTCCATGGGTTTTCTTGGCTGTAATTTTTACACAAATAGATCACCAGGCCTTTGCTTTTGCAGACCCACTGGGTGGGTTAGAACTGCCAACCTTTGATTAGCAGTCAATTGCAAACCACCTGCACCATCTAGGCTCTAGTAATATGTACACATATTCAATTTGTTTAAGAACACTCTATTCTGGCTCATTCTGGACTTATGTGGAAGCACAACAGTGATTTTCAACATCTGATACAGTTTTTTTTTGAGGAGTGGAAGATTTAGCATTTTATCTAAATGGTAGGCAAAATTCTAAGATGGCCCCCAAGATTCCTTCTCCATGGTGTGTATACCCTGTATAAATCTCCCTTAGTGTAAAGGACTTGTAAATATGATGGATTTAACTCCCATGATTAGTTTATATTATATGATAAAGGTGAAGGGGTTTTGCAATGTAATTCTGTTCTCTAATCTCTTGATTTTGCATTAATCAAAGAGATATTATTCTGGGTGGGCCTGGCCTAATCAGGTGAGCCCTTTAAAAGAGAGTCTGTAGTTGAAAGACAGTAAGCAGCAGATGATCTTCTGTAGACTCTGAAGTCATTAATTACCATGTTGTGCAGAATGGCATGCCCCAGGGAAGAGCGGGCATCTCCTAGGAGCTGAGGTTCTCAGACCTGCAGCTGCAAGAAACTGAATTCTGCTAACTACCATGTGAGTTTGGAAGAAAACCTCAAGGTCCAGAAAGGGATGCAGCATGTCTGATACATTGATTTTTAGCCTTGTGAAATCTAAGCAGAGGACTCCTGTATTCCTGCCTGGACTTCTGTCTCATGGAAACTGGGAAGTAATAAATGTATTTTGTTTAGAGTTGCTAAATTTTTCATAGTTTGTTACTAAGAAGCAGAAAACTAATACACTTAGTGACTGCAACAATGTAGTCAAATAACAAATCAAAAAAAAAAAAAAAAAAACCATGATAAGGTAAGATTATGGAAACAAATAAAGGGAGGGTTCAACATAAGAAAGAGAAGGAAGATATAGAGAGACGAGAAACTGAGCAATGAAGAAAGACAAAAAGGGAAGAAGAGGGAAAAGAAAAAATAACAAATCAAAAAAAAAAAAAAAAAAACACCAGTTGCCTAAAATTTTATTGAAACTGTGCTCCATACATACTGCCCAGAAACTCCAGTCAAACCACAAAGTAGGCTAACTTTATCTGATACAATTATTCTCAGATTTATGAAAAAAGAGGCAAATAAATATTTCAGGCTTAAGGATTAGGAACCATTTTAAGAACATATGGTTCGTATACGTTTGGCTCTTATAGTTTCTATTTGGGGCACCAAAAGGCAATTATATATTTTCTTAAAATATTTACATCTATAAGTTTTAAATCTCTTGCTATAATTTTATTCATAAAATAATAATTAAAATAATCAAAAGTTATGATTGAAATATAATCCAATAAAACATTTATCTCAGTTACGAGATTTGTTACAATGTTTTGTATTTTAGAAAATTGGAGACATGAATTTCTTTTAAATATAAGCATATCCTTTTTCTCCTTCTTAGGAAAAAGAAAAGAAAAATAGTACTACAAGTACTCCCTCTATATATACTAATTTAGTGGTACAGGATTTTTGTTGAACATTTAATATATTGTTAGCTAATCTATTTGCTTCACCAAGTGAGAAAAGGAAGTTTTTTTTTCCAGATTTACTTAGGAAAAGAATGAGATGTTCTTCTGAGACTCCTAGCTTCTATAGTGTTCCCTGTACCAGGTATTACACTTGTCTGTGCTACTGCAAAAGTCTGGTAGAAATGCAGAAAATTGCTTCAAACTCACATACCAGGCACAATCGATTGGAAATTGTTTTCCAAAGTACGGTTTAAGGATTCTGAGGGTGTTGGCAAGCCCAGAAAAATGGAGGGCTGATTCTTTAGAGAATTTGCCTTGATACATATGCCAGGGTACTTGCCACCCATAACCTAGTTACTCTTGCTTCGTATAGACTGTGTATTAGGTTTCTGTTGATGTGTTACGAATTATCGCAAACTACCACAGAAACAGAGGTTGTTGCAATGAGAATCTTTATGCCCCATGTATTCAGAGCTACCTAAACATCATCAAAGGTAAGAAATCATTTTATTTGCTTGTCTGTTTCTGAGTGTATTATTTTATTTACTGTTTTCTTGGCAGGCTTGTATGTCTATTTTAATATACAGAAGCAGTTCTTAAGCGTTTGTGTACATAACAATCACCTTATATGAATGTTAAAATGCAGCTACCTAAGCCACAACTCCAGAGGTTATGAGTTCAGAGGTTCTGTAGTGGAGCCCAGGAATCTTTATATTAACCTAACCTGTTTAATTTTCCAGTAATCTTATGAGGTGAGTACTACTAATATTCCTTACTTTGAGATAGAATATTAATAAAAGATATAGTACATAACTTGGTCAGAAATACTTAGTGAGTGGCAGAGCCAGGGCACTGTCCACATAGCTCTTCACCAGAGTCCATGCTCATACTTGCTCTATGACTCATTCAATACTCGTAAACATTTCCTTCCAATTTAAAGCAGTTCTCTGCCATTATATTTCTTCTTTGCAGGACTCATCATATGGGAGAAAGCTACCCCTAAATGCACTTGTGTAACTTGAGCCATGGTAACTCTCAACCAGGATTACTAATAATTTACTCTTGCCCCTCACTTGAGTGAGTGGGCCCTCATGAGCTCCCCAGCACTAAAACCAAAAAACTCATTGCTTTCAAGTTGATTCTGACTCATAGCAACCCTATAGTACAGAGTAGAACTGTCCCATAAGGTTTCCAAGGAGCGGCTGGTGGATTCGAATTGCTAACCTTTTGGTTAACAGCTGAGCTCTTAACCACTGCACCACCAAGGCTCCCCGCCCTCCTCACTAAGTGAATCTATTTCCCAGTCATCTTCCATAGGACTACTTATTTTCTGAATGATTTACTTGGGAATGACACCTCAGGGCTTGAGACATGGAAACTTGACCCATATGGCTGGAAATTTACTGTTTTAAGGAGAGTTAGATGAACTTCTCTAGTGGTCTTGAGACCCGGAGTAACAAGGTTTCACCTTCTAACAGATGACAGGCTCTAGATAGTCCAATAGGTATCCGTATTATATATTGTAGAATAATGTATATAATTAATATAGACTAATATATAGTAATGTAACATAAAAATGAAACATTTAACAATATATATTATTTAAATATTGATGATATACCATATATGCACATATATGGTATGTAATATATAGTATTCTCATTTGAACTTATCTACTTATTACTATTCTTATGGCAGATATTCTTAACTTGGTATAAATTCATAATTTTTGCTTTACTATAACTCTCAGAGTATAGGTGAGGCCCTCTGTCTCCATGATTGGACTGGAAAATTAAGGCCTGCACAGTCAATAAAACAAAGAGAGGAAACAATTACTGAAAATTTCAAGAACATGAGAAACCAAAATCAAGAGGCAATTTGTAAAGTATTATTAAATTATATTCTAAGTTTTTGGTTATTTGTTTGTTTGAAAATATGAAACCAAATAAAACAAAATTCTTCCCCAGTGGGAGGATCTGGGTTTGGCTAAGAAATACACTTTTCAGAGTGTAAATTTAGAGAATACCATTGAAATAAATCATATGTTCAATGATGCTTATCTTAGTTTTACAACTCAAAGTTAATAGCACTTCAGATACATTTCGAGCAGTTCCAGGAAATGTCCTCTCATGTAATACAATTTACTTGAAAGATTAAATTTTTTTCAATTGCCTTCAGCTTTTCAAGGACTTCAAAAAGCCTGAATTGCAAATATTGCAAAATTTTGTTAATTTTATAAACTTGCTAGATTTAATTTTGTCTGATTTAACTAAAAAAATGCCAGGGTTGGACTCCGGCAAGATGGCGGTCTAGGCAGAAGCACCACGCCGTCCCTCCACAACAAAGATCCGAAAAACTAAGCCAAACAGAGAATCAACAATCCTGAAACCCTA
>NW_004444031.1:5952832-5967674 GCF_000243295.1 Trichechus manatus latirostris
AAAAAAAAAAAAAAAAAAAAAAAATGTCAGGGTTAATGCTAAGTGCTGTACCAAACAAAAATCTTTGTGGCCTAGCAAAATAAAAATTTACTTCTTACCCTTATCATGGTCAAACGCAGGTTTCTGGGACAGCTCGGCTGCATGCAGACACTCAGGGACCTTGGCTCTTCTATTGTGTGACTTCTGCATTTTCAAGAAGAGAGTCTCAAGGTCATTTGGGGGTTGACATCTATTTAACAGTTCCAGGAGTCAACAAAGTTCATAGAAGATTGCATGAGATATTTTGACAGTAAGAGTTGGAACTTGCATACTTCATTTCTTGGCTGCTAACCAAAAGGTCAGTATTTCAAATCCACTAGCTGCTCTTTGAAACTGTCATGGATTGAATTATGTCCCTGAAAAAATGTGTATCAATTTGGCTGGGTCATGATTCCCAGTATCGTATGATTGTGTACCATTTTGTAATCTGATGTGAACTCCTTATGTGTTGTAAACTCTATCACTACGGTGTAATAAGATGGATTAGTAGGCATTTATACTGACGAGGTCTACAAGATTGGATAGGGTCTTAAGCAAATCTCTTTTGAGATATAAAAGAGAGAAGCAAGCAGAGACACATGGGAACCTCACACTACCAAGAAAGCAGTGCTGGGAGCAGAGTGCATCCTTTGGACTTGAGGTTCCTGCATCGAGATGCTCCCAGACCAAGAGAAAAATAATGCATCACAAGGACCTTTCTCCAGAGTAGACAGAGAAAGAAATCCTTCTCCTGGAGCTGAAGCCTTGAGTTTGGACTTGTAGCCTACTGGACTGTGAGAGAATAAACATCTCATTGTTAAAGCCATCAATTTGTGGTGTTTCTGTTATAGTAGCACTAGATGACTAAGACAGAAACCTTATGGGACTGTTCTACTCTTTCTTATAGGGTCGCTGTGAGTCCAATTGACTCTACAGCAACAGGTCATTGGCTGGAGCCCAGTTTTTTGGCCCACCAAATAAAAGCAGACTGAGAAATATATCTTAGGTCTGTGTTAATGAAAACTAAAGGAGAAAGGTAGATATTGATGAGCACTATCCCTTGCCACAAACTTCCCTTTTGTTCACCAACTATTCATTTGTCTTCTTTTTTTCAAAATACAGTACATTCAATCCTTCATCAATGGCAGCTAACAAAAGTCCTACCCAGTTCCTGAATTCTGCTCAGTGACCGAAAGCTCTGGCTATTGTACTATGATCTGCATAAGGAATAGATATGGATCTTATGAACTAAAGACAAGTCATCTCTATCAAACCTCAATTCTCCACACATACTCACACACACACGTACATGCACACACACACAGACACACTCACGCACACACACACATGCACACACAAACACAGAGTAAACAGCAGTGAAACATTTTTGAAAAATATTGGAATAATGGAAGACATAAAGGAGTGATTTATCCTACTGGGCTGACATGGTAAATGCCCCTGACCTTGGTGGTGCAGAAGTTGCTTGAATAGGTCCTGATTCTACTCCCTCAGAGGAATTACTTTGCTTAATTTTCTTCTTAATCTCCCAGACCTAATGTTCTGGGAGATTCTTTTTCCACCATCTTCCTTGGTCTTATCTGAAGAGCATGTTAGGAAATTTTTTCCTGCTTCAGGGCAGCTAAGAGACCTGAAGATGGTTTCATACCCAGAAAAACCAAATGGCTTTTTGAAATTTAATCAATAAGAATTTGAAAGTTGCTATAAAAATCCCTATTAGTTACAGTCTGATGAGTTTTATCAAATGTTATACGTATATAACCACCACCATTCTGAAGATATGGAAGAGTTCTTTCGAACCCAAAAATTGCCTTGCGCTTTTTCTCCAATCACTTCTCCCTGAATCCAATTGCAGGAAGATGTTGAGCATCTCTAGAATTCTTATTGTCTGTTTGAATATAATCTTTTATAAAATGTATATTCAAGTCACATGTCCATTATTGTGGGTTAATTTGTCTTTTTAATACTGAGTTGTGAAAATTACATATTCTGGTTATCATTCTTTTATTAGATTTATGAAATGCAAATATTTTCACCCAGATTATGGCTTAATTTTTCATTTATTAATAGTATTTTTGAAAAGGCTGATGTTTTTAATTTTGATGAAGTCTAAATTATCAGAAACTTCTCTTTTAAATCCAAGTGTGGTGTCTTTGGAAATACAATCTCTCAAAATGTTCTATGAATCAGTCTACTGGACTCTGATAAGTTCCATGTGTATATAAATACACTCAATCTTCTCTCCAAAAGTTCCTAATTTATTTCTTTTACTTTTACATGCCATGACACTATCCTTCTCCTCTCCTACACTTTCTTCCCTTTCATCGCTCTCTCTTTCTCTTTCTTGGATAACTTAAGGCTTTTTAAAATATCGTGTGAGAAGACCACTTAATCTTTGCCAGGAATCTTTGTTTAAGACTCTGGTTGGGCTTTGTCACTCAAAAATCTCTCAGCTCCCTGAATTGCTCTCTGGAACTAGAATCAGTTAATTTTTCCAACCCATAAGGTCCCCAGATTTCTAGAATCTTTCTACTCTCTTCCATTTCTGCTTGAAAATGAATAATTATTTCCAATAAATATCTTGCCAAACACAGACAGTAACAAACAACAGTCTCCAATAACATTGCTTTTCCACCTCTTCATCCTAGAGATATCTAGGGATTGTATTTCCTTCCAAATCATTTCAGACAACAGTTTTAACAAAATAATGTGCCACATTAGCCATATAGCTTCTTGTGTTTACTTTCTTGCTTCCTTTCTGCCAAAAGACCAAAATGATAATATAACAAATTTAGATTTTAGTTTCAGTCACAACTCAAATTCAAGCACCAGTTCCTTCAAGTCCTAGCAGTCTCTAAACAAACCAAAGTGCTGGTGGGCCCATCAGTCATTGTCTATTTCTATTGCATTATTCATGATTTTGAGAATTTCTTCTTGATTTTTTTTAGGGTGGCCGTCTCTCTGATCACAATACCTATCTATTTGTACATGCTGTCTACTTTTTTCATTAGAGCCCTTAACATATTTAGTCATTGTCTTTTTTTTTTTAATCCCTGACTGAAAAATCCAACAACTGTGTCTTATCTGAGTCTGGCTCTAATTCTTACTTTATCTCTTCAGGCTATGTTGTTTCTTGCCTTTTTAACATGCTGTATAATTTTTTGTTGAAAGATGGGCATGATATACAGGATAATATGAGGTTAAGTAAAAAATTCTTGCTACAAAATCATAGAAATTTTTATTAAATAAAAATATCAAAATGTGAAGTTGTTGTTTCTTATCATATCCTTACGTCTACACATTCTGAAAGAATGTTTCCATCTCTCTAACCCTTCACTGAAAAATTCCGTGCTCTTCAATTTACACCATGCCAAAATGTTTTGGCATCCTCAAGGGACTCAAATCATGCTCTTTAAAATGTTCTTTGAATTTGGAGAACAAAAAGAAGTCTGAACGGGCAAGATCAGGGCTGTAGGGTGGTTGAGGTAAGGTTTCCCAATGAAATTTTCATAGGACAGCCTTTTCTACCCTCAAAGAATGAGCAGGTGCGATGTCGTGATGGAAAAAAATTCCTCAGTGCAAACTTTCCTGGCCTTTTTCATCAATGCAGTTTTCAATTTTCTTAAAACTTCTTCAGGATAAACCACCGTGATCATCCTGTGTCCTTCAAGAAAATCTATCAAGATTACCTCTTTGAAATCCTAAAAAACAGTTGCCATAACCTTCTGAGCAGTCTTCCCTCTCTTGGCTTATCTTTAAGGTATTCCTGACCTCCCTTAAAATGCTTCATTCATCTACAAACCACTCTTTTGTGTAGGGTAGCATTCCCATGAACTTGTTGCTAAGCTTCAATGATTTGGGAAGATGTCCGCTTGAGTTTTGTTAAGAATTTGTTATTATCCCTGATCTCAAAATAGTTTTTTTTCCATGGCACAAAAAAGTATCCTTTTTTTTTTTTTTGAAGGCACCCTAATGAGACTGAGAGAACTGATCTGCAGCCATCCATTGATTGCAGAGACATAGTTAAACATGTTTTGTTTGGAATAAACCCATGCACAACAGCAATACTTTTTTACTTACCCCCCCTAAAAGCTGAGGTAAGTAGGTCTTTAGTGTGAGGTTTTATCTTCATCTGTCTAGGAGTTAAGCTGTATTTAATGTTTGTTGTAGCCGTAGCTGCCAGAGGTTTTGATTTCTTCTAGTGTCTTTGTTTTTTCTTTTCTTTTCTTCTCACCTTTTGAATTCAGTCCCCTTAGGACTCCTCTTCAGAGAGACTCTCCTTCTTGCAGCTCTTTGAGCTGTAGCTCGCTGTTATCTTACTGGAGCCCTCTTAGTTCCGTGTGATGTGGGGGAGAGGGAGTAGTCTATATTCCTTTGATTATAAATCTCAGTCTTTTAATGGGCTTATATCCTGGGGCTTTGACCTTCACAAGTGTTTTTAACTATTATGGACCCCCCTTAGGTGAGACAGGAAGGCGGAGGGGGCCGTAGTGGGAAAAATACTCTTCCCTAGGGTTGGATAAGGCCTTGGTAAAGTTTATTCTCTTGGAAGAAGGCACTTTCTATGGAGAATACTCTGGACATATGGCCACCTTGGCTTTTTATGTATCAGTTCTGTAACTTAATAATAAGTTCTAATATCTGGAAAGGGGTTTCATCCCTTCTTATTTCTCTTATTCTTTTTCTTCAGAAGTCTCTTGTCTAGTCTTGGCTCTTTATTCTTTCATACATATTTTAGAACCTGTTTGGTCTGTTAAATGTTGAAGTGCCTGTTTGACATTCAAGTGCAAATATTGAGCAAACTATGGCTATGTGTGCTTTGAGTTTTGGGAGAGGTGCCAGAGGAGTCCAAGAATTGCTAGAGTAAGAAAACTATAAGCCAGCTAAAGCATTAAGATTCTGTAGCCAGAGAGTGATATACTAGAATCAATGTTTTGGGAACATTCAGCCGAATGGTATAAAGGAGGTATTATCAAGGAAGAAAGTGACTAAGGTTGGGGGAAGAAAAAAGTCATTGGAAGTGAGATGGTTAAGAAAAGATAATTCAGAATTTTTATTTCAGAAAAGTTCACATAAGTCACAACTCAAGTGTCTCATCTTCAAAGAATCTTTCCTTGACCACTCTCACCTCCAGTGTCCACTCAAACATGCTTTATCAGAGGTTAGGTCTGTCTATTATCATTTCTTATTGCACTTTTTTTCCAGGGTTTATCCCAAATATTTATTTTTAAAATTAGCTAACATCTGTTTCACTCTCTACACTAAAAATTACAATAGGGCATGAATTAATTATCATAGCATATTAGTTTATTTGCGTGGAATGATAGGAGATTTATCAGGGTTCAGTTCCTGGCTCTGCCCTAAACTATCTCCATGTCCTTAGGTTACTTATTTGGACACTCAAAGACTCAGTGATATTATTTATTGTTGTTGTTAGGTGCTGTTGAGTTAGTTCTGACTCTTAGCAACCCTATGTACAACAGAAGGAAACAATGCCCAGTCATGTGCCATCCTCACTATCGCTGGTATGCTCCAGCCCATTGTTGCAGCCACGATATTATTTATACGTTAGTGGATTGGACTAAATAATTCTTAAAATCATGTTCTTTTAAAACATTCTATAATTCTTAGAGTTTGCTTATTTTATACACTCTGTGGTGGGAGGCAACTTTATAATGTAAGTCTAAATTATTAACACATTTATCAGGTGAGGGGGCATGAGGCACTTAAAGTTTACCTGTCATACAAATGTATCCAGCAAGTACAAAGAGAAATTAAGATAAACTGGTGATAAGCTACAGCTACATACAGGAAATTTATCATTTTCTAGCAGTCTCCTTGCCTAAGCTGATAAATGGCATTGTTTTTGCAATGCAGGCCCTTTTCAACATGATAAACTTTTTGAAAGGAACCCAATTCCATGATAAAGAGATTTGGGCAGAAATGAGGAGCAGTTTCCTAGTTAGAGTGGTGTGCTACAGTATTTGACGAATGAAAAGCAACTCAGTTGTGGCAGGGTGCCAGAAAGTAGAAGCATAAATGCACTTGGCTGAAGTAAAGTGTGGCTAATCTGACATCCTGAGAACACTTTGTGTTCTAATATGGCAAGCAGACCTTATGATACCTTATCAAAGCTGTGGATTTGTTTGTTTTTTACTAGTAAGGGCACTGATGTCATTTGGAATAGCTTCCTTAGTAAAGAAATCAGAAGATGCTGACGTGAAATAAAAGGAGAGTAAAATTAACACATTCCTTTCTTAACTCCCTTCAATCTGGAGATATTTCTAAAACTCATTAATTAAGCCAATTGGCTGGAAAGTGGTCTGGAGGGGACTACAATACTGAAGCTAACAGGGGTGCCCAGGAAGGGAGTGAGGGTGGCTGGGCAATCATTCAGAGAAAGAGACCAGCTCAGTACACACACACACACACACACACACACACACACACACACACACACACCCACACACCCCTCTGGAAAAGTTAAGCATATTTTAATTACTTTCATACAATTCCATAAACAACTCCCTAAACTCCATCCCCATTTTATTTACACCTTATTTATATTGCAGTGGGGAGGAGCTGGGCTGTTAACCAAAAGGTCGGCAGTTCAAATCCACCAGCCACTCCTTGGAAACTCTATGGGGCAGTTCTAGTCTGTCCTGTAGGGTCGCTATGAGTTGGAATGGACTCGACGGCAATGGGTTTGGTTTTTTTGGTATGTCTCATAATTATGACTTTCTTTTCTCTGCTAAGACAGCTCTGGTAATTTATATTTATTTGACTTCTGGTTTGAGATTTGTACCAATCCAGTACTCCTTAAGCACTGGCACAAGTCCCATAACTCATTGGGCATGATGTTGTTTAAGGTTAGGATTGAAAAGAAAATGTTGGTTTTATAGTTGTTTTCTTTCCATTTATTTGCCACCATTTTATTTCTGTCTGGTGGTTTCACCTAAGCTATAAATGACATGGATCTAGGAAATCCTATTTTTTATCTGAATAGAAAGCTAATGTTTAACCATGTGCCTTGCCACACAGTGAGCTCTGATATTATTGTCGTTGTATTTAAGGCAGGAGCCCGTCTCAAAGATAATCACTTTTGAAAGTAACATACTAAGGCTCCCTTTTTCAAATAGGAAACTCAGCCAATTATGTGAATGTGTAACCTTGCCTGGAGTATTGAAATTGTGTGCTTCAGCATAAAGTATATGCTAATGAGAGATTTTACTTCTAAGCATGAAACGATATTTTAGAAATAAACAATCTAGCACAAATCAATTTTTTTATGCAGAGCCGTGGTTTTCCAAACTGGATGAATAGACATGTGTTTCTTATTAAAAAACAAAACAAACAAAAAACAGCTTTACTATTTTCACTTAAAATTATATTTATTAATGACTTGGAAAAATGATATTATAGATTGCAATTGGTAATAGAAAGGTAAAAATAAAAATAACCAAGTACGCAAGGAATAGGTACAGCACAGAAACAGTGCAAGTATCTGAGAATTATCTGTATAATGAATGTTCAAATTCTTGTTCCTGAAAAAACATTGACATCCATAGCAAAGTCACTCATTTCCCAAAAGCATCTCTTAAAGTACGTATTTTCTCTAAAGCTGAATTTCACAGCTACCAAAACAAAGCAAATTATAGTAACACTTTGAACGTGCCCTTTATATTGCTGTTTTATCTAATTTATTGATGTTTGAGCCAGCTCATATCTACATTATTGTTGTGCTTTATTATTTATTTACTTATGTGAATTTAATTGTGGCAATTTTTATAGTGCAACTAAATCATTTACTAATAATAAGAGGAAAACCTTGAAGCAAAGTAAAATCCTAACATTGCTATTCTCGCACCATGCCAGAAGCATTTCTACCTTTGCCCATGCTGTTTCTTTATCAATCAGTGCTCTTCTCTAGTATTCTGGCAGCTAAAAGCCTCATTTCCTTCAAAGCTTGTCTTGAAATACCCCTTCTTTATGAAACTATTCTAAATCCTTCAACTAAATATGATCACTCTCTGCATCTCTCTTTTTCTCTCTTAGTATGCTGCCATGTAATTTTGTGTTGCTTAAGATTATTGTGTTCTTCAACCATCAAGAAAATAACGTATTATAGATAAATAAATTGATACATGCATCTATTTATAATCTATCTGTAGCTGTCTGTCTATATGTTTACCTATCCATCCATCCATCTATCGTCTATCTATCTGTCTGTCTGTCTATCTATACTACTGATGATATGTACTTGGAAATTTAAGTACTTTACGTTATTCATTTATCTTTTAAAGAGTCCTATTGATTACTATATTTATATCCTCATTTTACAGATGAAACATGGGGACAAAGAAAAGAACTAACTTTATACTCCCCAAAATATTATGAGTGTGTATGTATAGCTTTAGAAATTATAGCTTTTAATTGATACAACTGCCTTTAAAACTCTATTAAGCTTTGTTTCTTTAACAAAAAATTATTCACACTTGTAATTACAAGGGGGCAACCTACGTACACTTGTAGTTATTTCTACTTAGGTAAAGTGTTTTATTCTTCTGGACAACACATACCGGCCACTCTGCCTTAAGGTGCTCGATTAATGAAGCCCTAAGTCATTACAATTATTTATAGTCACCTCATATGCCCTTCTACGGTTTTCACAAGTAAATCACTGCTATTGAGGACCTCTACAATAAAATCAGCTTGCACAGTGAAAATACTAAAGCTAGGGCAGAATACTGACAAAGAGCTTAGAAGATGCCACTGAGTCCACTCAACATCAACAGGACATTCATTTGATGATTTCTAGCTTTTCCTAGGAATAATACTTAGTTCTCCTGTGTCTGTGAGGATGCTGATTGGAAAGTGCTCTGTAAGAAATAAATCCCTATACATATTTTAGTCATTATTACTGCCATTAATTAATTGGGATTTTCTGCTGACCATGGAGTTTCTTCGAAAGCAATTTGATAGCCATGAAGCAAGATGTCACTTGCCATTGGCTCCTCTTTTGTTTGAAAATCTTTAAATGTTAACGTGCTCTGAATTCTGTCCTTTTCCTCATTTTTACTACGTATATATGAAATGAATAAGTTTCAATTTGTGTGCCTACTTTGAACAATTAGTATCGACAGAATAAACAACTTTTTTGAATAGACTTTGAGGCCTTATCCAACACCAACATGAAGGAGTGCCACGGTTAACTATATGTATATGGTATGGGCATGCGGATGTGAGGAACGGTTCTTCATGTGGCCACGTATTTCACCTCTTCCTGACACAATTTGGGGAGGGACATGTCCTTCACTTCCATATCTTAAACGGCAATACTCATTCTAAACTGTAACGTCATCTCTACACTTTCTTCTTATCCCAAGAGCTTTCTTTCCAACTGCTTATTTTACTGACCGTATATAATGGCACTTCAGAGTTAAAACTATTGCATTTTTCTGTTTGTCTGCCATGCTAAAGTGTGAAGTCTATAAATTTAGGGATCATTTCCTCCACATTTAGCAACTTTCTTGGCCCTTGAGGAATTTAATAGATTTTTAATGAAAGAATGCAGAAGGGGAATTATCAGATCGTCAAGTGGAGAACTCAAATCCAATTGTGTATCTGATTGCCGTTCTTCTCAAATCCAGTCTCAAATTCAATCAACCTAAAATGTGTGGTTTTTATAAAAGTTAAAAAACATATTTCATTAATCTCCACTTCAATTTAATTTAAATAGTAAAAAATAATCTTATTCGGTGATGTCTATTTGATGCCATTCACCTGTTTGGGAGACAATTTGCTTCAACACGATGTTGTTGTTGTCATTGTCAGCTGCCACTGAATTGTCTCCCAAGTCATGGCAACCCACGCACATGTGCCATCCTCGTGATGTAGATCAGACCATTGTGATCCACAGGATTTTCATTAGCTAGTTTTTGGAAGTAGATTTCCTGACCTTTCTTCCTAGTCTATCTTAGTCTGGAAGCTCTACTTTGTCTAGTTACCATCTATCTACTCTTCAGTTTCAAGTGTAAGAACCAAGGAGATCTTAACCTTTCCCCAATCTCAATCAGGCCATAATATTACAGCTTCTGACAACAGTCTATGTTTCTGTTATACAAATATATGTGTGTGATCATTTGCCGGTTTTTCCTAGCAGACGTCAAAAGGCATGAACTGTGCTATTTTTACTCAGCACCCAAGACCACCTTCATGCAAAGAAATACTTGTTGAAGGCACAGATGAATTAATGAATATTTTAAAATAGCTTAGTCACATGTATTCCTTGATTTTCCCAGGCACAAACATATTGGACTCTTGTCTGTTTTCCGTAGATGCTCCTTCTATGGACTTAGGAAGGTCACTAGTGCTGCGCACCTCAAGTCTCAGGCTGGGTTATTAAAATTCTTTGGTATTTTTTTTTTCAAAAGGCCCATAAGAATGGGAAGTAAATTATTTTGTTTTTGAAGACAACATGCCTAATTCTCTTTCTTAAAGCTGTTATATTGTTTTTCATTTTCTACTCCAAATAGCTTACTGAGTAAGCCTCTTCAGTTAATGGAAATTTTGTTTGGTGTCGTTGCTTCTTATAACATTCTTTGTAGAGAACGCAGTTCTGTTTTGACACAGGGCTCTTGGGTGACAATTGGCAACTGATTGCCAGAGATAGTTTGCTACCAAATTTGTCAGAAAAGAGCAGTGAAGAATAAAATTGCACCAAGTACTTAATATTGTTTTGAGTATATTTACTTAGATTCAATCTTTCTTATATACCCTGAAGGGATTCCTTTAAAGAAGCAGTTTATTTTAGAACAATATCTACTGGTTTTTAATATTATTTGTATTTCTCTTTAATGGCATTGAATAATTTTAAGTATAATAGTTACATAACTGATAAAATCAGAAAAATAACACACATATTTTAAGTTTTAATTCTTTCTCTATAGTTTGCAATCATTTTGGAAACATCATTTCCTAGTTCACTAAAATCAATTATTTTTTGAAATATCTCACTGTAATCCCACGTATATTCACCCAGTATAAGATGAAAGAATTGATTTTTTTTTGAACCTAGGGTATAGGAACATATTGAAGCAAGGTGGCTACACAAAGCAAGAAGATGTGACATGTTTTAATTTGGGTTCTCCAGGTTCCCAGAGTCCCAAATGGGGGCACACTGCTGCTGGTGACACTGTCTGAGCAAGGATATAGCTTACTGGATAAATGAAGCTCAAATTTCATCATTTGTCATTCACTCATCATTTAGGAATCTGGAAAGGTTTACAAAAAAATTCTATGTGTTTCCATTAAAGAAATGCTTATAATTATTCAGTTCTCCTGTTTCCTAAAATAACTTCAACATCAGAAAAGATAGCTCTTCACCCTAAATTGAAAACTCAGGTCAAATCAGTGGCCAACAATCTTTCAACAATATCTTTGGCTTTTATCTATCTTGTTGTTGTTAGGTACTGTGGAGTCAGTTCCAACTCATAGCAACCCTATGTACAACAGAACGAAACACTGCTCGGTCCTACGCCATCCTCACGATCGTTGTTATGCTTGAGCCTATTATTGAAGCCAATGTGTCAATGCACCTCATTGACGATCTTGCTCTTTTTCACTGACCCTCTGCTCTACCAAGCATGATGTCCTTCTCCAGGGAATGATCCCTCCTGATAACGTGTCCAAATATATGAGATGAAGTGTAGCCATCTTCACTTCTAATGAGCATTCTGGCATACTTCTTCCAAGACAAATCTATTTGTTCTTCTGGCAGTTCATGGTATATTCAATATTCTTTGCCAACACCATAATTCAAAAGCATCCATCCTTCTTTTGTCTTCCTTATTCATTGTTCAGCTTTCACATGCATCTGAGGTGATTGAAAATACCGCCTTAGGTCAGGCGTACTTTAGTCCTTGAAGTGACATCTTTGCTTTTGAATTCTTTAAAGAGGCCTTTTGCAGCAAATTTGCCCGATGCAATGCATCATTGGATTTCTTGACTGCTGCTTCATGGACATTGATTGTGGATACAAGTAAAATGAAATCCTTGACAACTTCAATTTTTTATTCGTTTATCAGGATGTTGCCTATAGGTCCATTTGTGAGGATTTTTGTTTTCTTTATGTTGAGGTGTAATCCATACTGAGGGCAGCACTAGAAGTGCTCACTCATCTGTGCTAAGAAATTGGGAAGACAGCTACCTGACCAACCAACTGGAAAAGACCCATATTTGTACTCATTCCAAAGAAAAGTGATTGAACAGAATGCAGAAATTATCAAACAATATCATTAATATCACACACAAGTAAAATTTTGCTGCAGATCATTCAAAAGTGGTTGCAGCAGTACATCGACAGGGAATTGCCAGAAATTCAAGCCAGATTCAGAAGAGGACATGGAGCAAGGGATATCATTGCTGATGTCAAATGGATCCTGGCTGAAAGCAGAGAATAACAGAAAGATGTTTACCTATGTTTTATTAACTATGCAAAGGCATTCAACTGTGTGGATCATAACAAATTATGGATAACATTATGAAGAATGAGAATTCCTGAACACTTAATTGTGCCCATCACAAATTATGGATTACGTTACGATGAATGAGAATTCCTAAACACTTAATTGTACTCATGAGGAACCTGTACATAGACCAAGAGGCTATCGTTCAAACAGAACAAGGGGACACTGTGTAGTTTAAAGTCAGGAAAGGTGTGCATCAGGGTTGTATCCTTTCACCATACTTATCTATCTAGTGTCAAGAAAAATCCATTTTCTTGCAGAATTGTATTTTAAACATTTTTTGTGTGTTACTTCTCATAGATTATAATTGGCCCTCTTAACTTTACTAATGGTGTAAGTCTAGGACCTGAAAATTTTCAAGAACCTATTATGTCTCAAGAACTATGATCTTTGCCTTACAAATGTTACCACCATTTTGTCAAGGCAGATTTTATTCACACCTTTAAAACAAAAATGAAATGAAAACTTAGAAAAAAAATTAACCTTCAGTTTTCAGGACTCCAAAATTTATGTTTCATATCTGTAGCGTGGCATCAAAATGTATTCTGTCATCCATATAACGTTGGACATTCATACTAGGTTTAATTTTAAAATCTCACAATCGGTCTTTAAAATTTTCCTGTAGAAAAATTGTGAGATTTCATCCTCAAACCAAAAAAAAAACACCCATTGCCATCGAGTTGATTCTGACTGATAGCAACCCTATAGGACAGAGTACAACTGCCCAGTAGGGTTTCCAAGGAGCAGCTGCTGGATTTGGACTGCTGACCTTTTGGTTAGTAGCCGTAGCTCTTAACCACGGCACGACCAGGGCTCTGATTTCCTCCTAGGTACTTGCTTTTTTATGCTATTGCAAATGGTATGTTCTTCTTACATTTTTTAGTGCTTTACTGCTGTTTTATTAAAATGCAATTGATGTTTTCTTTTTTCGGTTTTCTTTTTTTTGCACTCCAATTTGAAAGTCTATAATTTCTTACCCTTACCTTACTAAGCTGACTACAACAATGGTGAATGCTTATAGATTATCCTTGCTTTGTGTCCAATTTTAAAGAATGCTTTTCCCAGCTAGATTGATGTGTGTAGAATTTTTTTCTAATGCATATGATTTGCCAGGATAAGATTGCTATTTTCTAATCCCAAATTGCTGAATTGGATCACCAATTTTTAATGAGTTCTTGATTTTTTTCTGCATCTGTTGAGAGGCTCAAATTTATTTTGTATTTTAACTTTTTTTTGTCATTAATTGGATTTATATGTTTTCTTATATTATTGTATTTTAAGTAAACAGTCAAACTGATTTTTTATTATCTTTTTATTTTGTATTTCTCTTCTTTCTAGTTGCATTGTATTTGCTAGTATTTTGCTTAGGATTTTTGCACGTATAGAAATAAGTGAAATGAACATATGTTTCTCTGTTGTATTGTCCTTATCTAATTGTGGTATCAAATATGTGCTGGCCTCATAGAATGCACTAAGAAGTAGGCTTTTTCTATTGTCTGGAAATGTTTAATAAGATTGAGACCGTTTGCTGCTTGAAGGCAATAATACCATTTTGTGGAAACACTTTCATCTCTACATATGTGTTTTGTTGTTGTTATTGCTTGCTACTTAAACCAAACCAAACCAGTTGCCCTTGAGTCGATTCCAAATCACAGCTACTTTATGTGTTTCAAAAGAGAACTGCAATCCATACTTAGGTACTTGTATTTCTCTCCAAGCCAGAAAGTCTGTGGCTTTTCTACTTGCACCCCTACTGCCATCTGGCATATGCCAGCCAACTGTACTTAGTCTCAGGTTAAATTCTGCAAAAGAAAACCAGGAACTCATTCATCATAGATGCTCTTCTCTGTGTATATTCTCCCCATCAGTCTCCTCTCTCTATCCATTCTCTAGTGCCTTCACCTGTTTGCTTGTTTGCATTATGTCCAGATGTTATACCTGTTTTCTGCAGGGGCTTAATCTAGTAAAGAATTTATTTTTATAACCTCTAATTACTGGAAACATTAGCTCTTAACTTCCTTTGTTTTCTATTTCATTGATTTCAGTCTTACATTTATTATATCTTTCTTTCTTTTTTCTTTATCTTTTTTTGGGGGGGGGAGGGCTGCTGTTCTTTTTGTAGTGTCTTGCTTTATTAGGCTAATTCATTTTTTTTTCTCAATTGTGCTGTTATTCTCACTTAAGTTGAAGGCTTACAGAACAAAATAGTTTCTCATTTAACAGTTACTACAAATGTTGCCCTATGACAATGGTTAACAATCTCACAACACATCAACAAT